>NW_009698507.1:7455-98769 GCF_000703405.1 Apaloderma vittatum | reverse complement strand
GCTGAATGGACTTCCAGAGATGCAACACTTGAGCTGCTGTTACACATCTCTAACAAAATGGAGAGAAACCATTCTTTGCCTGTCTTTTTAATAAGTCACAGAGAGACATTATCCTCACTCTCATGCTTATCTTTTATCTGTATGTTCCTGTATCAACCTCACAGAGAACCTTTCTCTCTTAGGCAGGAAAAGGTTTATTTTGAACAAAAAATGTCAAGTAAATCTTCTGCTGTTTCCACCAAGAGCTCACTTACCTCTGTGCAGAAATGTGCTGGAACTAATGCAATTTTGCATTTGGGATTTCTTGTTAGATGTTGACTCACATTTTGATATTTGATCCTTTTTCACTTCTCCTTCCGTTTCTAACTTTTGGTACTTTTTACGGAGCTTTTCTCCAAAAATTCTCAATAAAAGCTTCAATTTACACACGTCCTTTAAAAATGAGATTTGCACATGCTTTTGTATTAATTCATTATTCCACAGTGGGGAATTGTTCTAGTTTTTACTTACTGAATGTGCTTTAAGATCATGGTATGCCTCAAAATCGCTCTAAGCTTAAGGTACCAGCAATTACTCTTTTATGCCATTCGTACGACTGCTTTTTCTTTTTTTTTTTTCTTAGTTATGTCCCCTGAAATATATTCTTGTAATTATCAATTACTGGTTCAGATGGGGTCTCCTTCACTGCATGTCTCCCAGATCTATCCATGTCTCTGTCCTGGCTGAATACCTCTATGGGTTTAGCTGCAGCTCTGGGCTCACGCATACAGCTCATATTGTGATTCATATCACAGCCAGCACCTGATTCAAACCATAAGCATTTTTAAAGGTAATTGAAAGCTCATTGCCCAGGTTAAGGAAATAATTCAGCCTCTTGATTTCTTGCAAAGTTGGTATTCTTTAGGTGTGCACTGGCAGGATTGTGTGGGAGTTTTCTTTTATGCTTGGTTTACCACTTGTACTTATTTGTTTCCACTTGTATATAAGATTTCTGGTCTTCATGCCCCCTTTTTCTCCTGCCTGAACTTTCATCTCTCCAGTGCTCAGCCAGAAGATGGCCTCATCAGGGCATACATCTTCATATTTTTCTACTGCCTTGGGTTCCCTTAGTCAAATCTATGTTATCTTCACCAGTGTTGTGGGCAAGCTAGATCATTTCTTTTGTCCCAACACTAGATCATTCCTTGATAAGTCCAATAAAGCAAGTCCACGGTTTGCTGTCCTTTACTTCTTGCCCATCTCCACGCATCTTTGGGCTAGGAGTTTCTCAGAGACCTTCACGACATATGTAATTTCTTCTCACCCTCTTGCTTTAAGCCATCCTTCCTCTTATTTTTCATTTGTGAAATATTTATCTCACAGCTGTTTGCTCCTGCAGGTAAATTCTTACTATCACAGTCACTGCACCTGATCTGTCATTGAAATCATTGGTGGTGCTTGCTGACAGTTGCCTCTTGCTGCCTTCTACTGTGTGGAAACTGCAAGGAAGCCACAGCAATATAATGATCACTCAAGTGTCTGAAGAGCAGTTTCCAGTGAAATGCTGAGACAAACATTCTGTTCTTCTTTATTCCCTTTCTTTCTCTTAGTTTCTCAGTTGGCATGGCATCAAATCAGGGACTTAATCACACCAATGCAACTGTTTTGCAAAACTTGTAGGTTCTTTCTGTTCCATGGTATGAAAAATAGCCCCTTAAAGTGAAGAATTATCTAGTAATTCCTTTAGCTATGTACAATTTATTGAGCAAAAATAATTTCATAACCTAATCCAGTCTTTCAACATCCCTTTGTTTTCACTAACAGCTTTCTGGCTTGACTTTGTAGCAACCCATTGTAAGCAGGTGCAGACAGATGTGTTGGTAATCAGTGTTGCGGATAGAATCACAGAATGGCCTACGCTGGAAGGCACCTTAGAAATAATTTTAATCCAGCCTCCCTGTTGCCAGGGTCGCCACCTGTTGACTAGATCAGGCAACACCGAGAGGGAATTGAACCGAGAGGGAATCGAACCCCGTGCCTGGAGTTGTTAGCGCCATGCTCAACTGACTGAGCTAACCTATCGCCTACATAGAGTTAGGTTGTGACATAAGTCCATATAAGTGTCCCTTATCTCATTGTTTCTCATCTGCTTCTGCAATGTGAAGAGCTTGGGGGCTAGTGAAACCGGTCTGAACCTCGAGTCAAATATCTGACCTCATGTCAAACATATTTTAAGGCCCAAAATGCTGGTAGTTCATGTGCTGCTGAAAATTAGAACGGCAGCCCTGTAAAGAAAGCTCCCCAAGTCATGTTTCTCCTGTTCTCTAGTGATAGATAAAATGTCAACTTTTTAAAGTATCTCTCATCAAAATAACTCTGAAGGATGCCTTTTTCTGTTCTCTGTTAATGATTTCATGTCTTAGATTTCAGTGCAATAAACTCCAATTTCTTTTCTCCTTGAGCATCAGTGTTAGGAAACATTTTGCAGCACAACTACTGGATTCTGTGGCAACTCTGCTGGCACTTAAAATTTTGTATTCAATTAATCCCAGCCACTGACATAAAGAAAAAATTATAAATAAATCTCATCTGATGTGGATTGCTTCTTGTTTCAGGCAAAGAGCAGAGGTCATAACCCTTACATTTTAGTTAATAAGGATTCTAGCATGATAAAGGTCTTGCATTAATATTGTGATTACTGTATTAAAAAACAACAAAGACTTGAGGAAGGGCAACTTCCCAGATGTTAAATTTTTTATATTATAGTTCAGTAAAATACATGTATTATTAAGAAATCTATCTAGAGACCATCTCCTCAAAGATTCATTCAAGGGACTGAGGAGACTGGATAGTTCTGTAAATGCATCATAGTAATCAAAACAATCTAAGTCTCCTTTAAGTCAGACTTCATATTTAAAAGTAGCTCTAGGAGAGATTGTTGCTTTCACTTCTTGTTTAATTTAATCTGTTTGAAACAGCCCAGAAAAGAATTACTGATTTCTTAAAGAATGTAATGTGCTTTTTTTTATCACCATAATATAATTGGGAGCTATTCAATACCTTCTAAAAATTGCTGAGAATTTTATTAATATCTCTATGAGTAAATTGGCTCCCTGCTTGATTTTTAATTTCTAATGTTAGGCAGAATATTCAATTTCCCCTTACTAAATGTGCTAACATACTGTTGGCTGTATTCCGTCTTTTCATATATCTGATATTTGGCTAGTGGAAGTGATGTATGAGCACTTTGTGATAATAGTTGTTCGTAAGCTGATTTAACAGTTTTTAATTCAACTTCATTAGCCTTAGAGGGGTTGCTTTTTTGTGAGATCTTTTCCCGGGATTTAATTTCGGCTCCAATTTTGTCTGCTGCTTGGTCATACCATTCTTTTGCCTGATCATGGCGAATGAAATTACCACCCTTCATCGCAAGCGCCTTGGAGGTTTGGTGGTGAGCTCTCTGTGACTCTGAGGGGCACTGATTGGATTCACAGCACTGCAGCCATCCCTCTTTCTCGTGCTCTGACCACAGCAACTTGTTTCCTGCTACAGAGGCGAACTCAATCTCCTTTTGTTTTGACCTGGAGGGGTAATATGGAGGGACACGTTGAAATTGGTGTATTCCCACTTGTGTTGAGTCTAAAAGACTAACAAGGAAAAAATCAATTCAAGGAGAGTGTGTGTACCCTCTATCTTCAAGTACCCATCAGCTGTAAATCACCTTGCACTTGATTGGCCAAACAGCCTAGTTTTTTTCACCCAGGAGTGTCTCTAATTGTGTCAACAATTGCGTTAAATTCCCCACCTCAGAGAACAGCCAAACTTCAGGAGCTCAGAGCTGCTCAGCTATCTTGGGAAAAAGGATGATTACTCAGATCTAGAGAGATCTTAATTTCACTAGTTGCAGTTGCATAGTTAAGTGTCATTGTTTCGATAATGATGCTGTTTTTCAGGATTTTGGTCTTCACTGTTAAAACTCGCCGCTAGACAGAAAGTGAACTTGGCTATTTTTTAACCAAGACAAGCCTCAAAATAGAGGGGAAAAATTGTTTCTCCTTAGATGGTACTGAAAGTGTAAGCTACTTAACAGAAGAAAAATGTCATGTTATTAGCTTCTTATACAATCATATTACTTTGGTCTTTTGACAAAGTAAAGCCTCATTGATATTAAATATGAAAAGTTACTACTTCCACAGTAGAAACTTTTCATAAGGAGTTTGGGTTATTTTTTTTTCACTGAGTTCTAAGAGACTGGTCCATTAATAATGTATGGCACTGCTCACAAGTCACATATGCTTAATAATTAGGAAACATTTGTAATGAGTTGAAACGGGTAACTAAAGCATTAGAGTATGTGCAAGTCCAAAACTGCAGAAATTCTGAGGCTAATAATTACCTGGGCTTCAAAGCTTTTTCAAAATCTAACAACAGATCCTATTTAAAATTAACAACAGGCATTGCATTGAAGAGAATAATGCAAGAAGTCCAATCTCACCATTCAGATTAAAGGATATCTAAATAGATATAAGGGAGAGGAAAAAAA
This sequence comes from Apaloderma vittatum, assembly GCF_000703405.1. Taxonomy (NCBI): domain Eukaryota; kingdom Metazoa; phylum Chordata; class Aves; order Trogoniformes; family Trogonidae; genus Apaloderma; species Apaloderma vittatum. The sequence continues at coordinate 94,247 of NW_009698507.1, read as the reverse complement.
GGCTTTGAATACAGCTCCTGGCAATCTTGACAAGGTTTTTTGAAAGAGGCAGTGAGACTTAGGTTTCCAAATATTGCTGGAGTCTAACAGGGGCTAGATGCTACCTCTCTTAATCCACAATGCAAATCCTAGACTATATATATACATATATCTATATCTATATATATCTGTATCTTATGAAGTATACTTGGTAACTGACAGCTTCACAGTATATAAAGACTTTCACCTACACAGGAGGGTTAAAATCTTGGAATTCTGCATTTTTGTTGATGAAACTGGAAGCCACTTTTCAATTGTTCTCTGTTTTGATTAAACAGACCTCTCATTACCACAGAAAATACTTCCTTCCAATGAGCTGTCAGCAGGTGAGCCCAGGATCAGGGCAGGACCTTGCTCTGGTGCCCAGTATGGAGAGGATGGAGCTGCAGTGGAATGATCTTGTCCATCCACTCAGGCTTTTACAGCTCAGCTGTAAAAGAATACTGTGTGAAATTATACAATGAAAATCTTGATATTCTTTAATTACTTTTTTTTGTTAAGTTCCAGTTAGGTGACATGGCTCAAGAAAATTAAATTCCAAACTTGACAGAAAGCTGACTCAGGAAACCACTTTGGGCCTAGAGGGATAATTTGGGGAATAGTTGAGAGGCATCAACCATTACTGGGGGGCCGGTTAGCTCAGTGGGGGGCTGGTTAGCTTAGTCAGTAGAGCATAGAGCTGACAATGCTAAGGTCGCGGGTTCGATTCCCATTTGGTCCCCATGTGTTACCTGATCTAGTCAAGAGGTGGCGTCCCTAGCAACAGGGAGGCTGGATTAAAATGATCTCTAAGGTCCCTTCCAGCTTAGGCCATTCTATGATTCTATGATTCTACTTCCAAATTCCCCTTCCCTATCTGTACCCCAAAAAAATTTGTCATGCGATACTCCAAGGAAATATTTTTCTCCACTTTTACGTGGTCCTCTTTACTAAGTATCTGGAAACATTTTAACAAATATATTCTCATCTCTTATTGGAGAGTTAGGGTGGCACTGAGCAGTATTTCTAGAGATGAGGGCTTGAGGAATGGAAACACTAAATGACTTATCCATGATCAGACAAGTCTGTGATAGGGAAGAAAATTGAAGCTCCTTCTCAAACTTTAGTCAGCGAGTCAAAAATATGGTGTATATAAAGCAACAAGCAGTTTTCTTCTGTTTTCTTGTGTGGGAGGGAGAGGTCTCTTTTGCTATTTATTCTGAATTTTGGCATTGAATCCAAAGAGCTTGCAATAAAATTAATGCAATAGAAATGAAATTAACACACACTAGTAAATTGCAATTACAAAAACTGCAATAAAATTACTACAGAGAAGAATACAAAGACTAGTCCCCGGTTGTTGATCCTGGGGATCAGGTCTGTGCTCAGAGTTTGTGGAGATCTGTTTGTGAGAGGGAGGTGGCTTTGAGGAGGTGATACAGCTGCTTATGTGGGTTTGCCTTCTGGGATTGGCCCTTGAGAACAGCAACATGAGATGCTTCTGCTCAGAACCTGAGTCCTAGCTATTTTTTCTTTCCATATTTCTCTACGTGGAGCCCAGGACACTGGAAGAATGTACCTCAAGATCTAGAATTAAATTTTCACTTGAGCTGGAGATTCATATATGGTAGCAAGTCATATTAAAGAACATTTGTGGTCTTTGGGAGTTGACTGTATTATTTATTTGGTTTTCTAACTTGCTATTTTAAACAAAACATCTGGGCAGAGACGGACTTCAGATGTGGCGCAGTAGTGTGGTACCACCACGTTCTTCTAGGAAGAAGGATGATGGTCAAACACGGTCAAATTGTTGTGACTGAGGCTGGATGGTTTGTTCCTAGCACCAGTCTGGCTCCAGCCTCCAGGCTTTCTGTATTCTTTTGTAGTCCAATTCCTAAGACCTCGTGGGTTGTTTATGTAATGCATTTGCTGCTAATAGAGTGATATCAGAGTCACAGTCAACCTCTGTTCTCTAAACTTGCGTCATGCTGCACCGCGTCTGATGTTTTTCTGTTCTAGATCTTAAGGGTTTTGTGAGACATAAGAACAGGGAATGGATCTGCTCTCCAACCAGACAGTTGTGTCGTGGTCCTGTAAGAGTGCAAGAAGCTGAACTTAATGAATTTTGTTGGCCATTTCGTTCCTTTTCCTGAACAAGGCTGCCTTTGCAGATGCAGCATAATACGTGCCTCACTTCTGTGAGAGGTGTGAACGAAGAGCTTAGCTGCTACCCAGGAGCTCCATCAACCGCTTTACAGACACAGTCTGCCCCAAAACTGCCTGCTTATGATTTAGTTTAATCCATGGTTTCATAAACACAGCATGCTTTGCTGGTATATGCTCCTAATATAGATATAATCCAAGTAATGAAGATGAAATTTCTAGGTAGTGTTGTGACCTGATAATGGAGAGAAGACAAGCTGTTCCATGCCCAGTGAAGCTGGCAAGTGTAGTATAAAGTATTACTGATTTCACACTGCATTCCTTTTTTAGCTTTTCAACATGCTTTCATGCTTTCTCACGGACATGAAATTATTTCTCACACAATGTAATGAACAGCATACTTCCAGCGCATTGCCCTGGATTGTAGAAATTGGGCAACATTAATGGTATTTCCCTGTTTTCTCTATCACTACTCAAGAGCTGCTTTATTTTTTTTCATTGCCAAGAAGGGAAATGACACCCATGTTGCTTCAGGCTATAAATTATAAATGAGTAGCATGATCATCTGTAAGTTTGAAGCAAAGGTCAAAGGAATTTTTTTTTAATTATTATTTTCTCTGTATTCTTTAACTGGTTCTTCTTTGATGTTACACTGCACATACATCACGGTCATTATATCTTGCACTCTTGCATCATTAATGCAACTACAAAAGAGATGACTCAAGTATGAACAACCAGCGTTTCAGTCAAACACAGACAGATATGAAGGGAGAAAATGAGCGAAATAAAAATACTTATTGAAGAGATTGTTCCCTGGTGTAAATGTACTTAAAGAGAGTTTGACTAAATGAGAGGATACTGTTACTTTTTTTCTGGAGTCATTTTCCAACCCAGCAAATCTTTGTGCGTTGATTTGTAAAATAAGAGAACACTTTGGGGTAAGAATACAATATTTTAATATTACTATATTTCATTCTAGGCCTGCATGTTTCATGAAGTTGAACTAGCTACCACTTTGCTTTAAATTTTATGTGGCACACTTAAAAACTAGCTCTGTGCATAGACTGGAAAGCTGCAGAATTCACTGGGAAAGTCTCAGTGTTATCAAACCACGAGGACATGGGGCTTATCTGAGCCACAAAATAGATCAGTGCACTATCTATTTTTAAAAGTGGATTTTTGTTTGCAGAAGTAGGCTTGTAAGAACATGCACACCTCAGAGGAGATACCCACAGGTGATTTGGCACTAATTTGCTTTCCTTTTTGGTATGATTGCAGTGGGTTTCACTTATGCTTTTGCTGCTGGATGGAGAGATGGTAGCTCTAGAGATGCTCCAGGACCATCTCTGATGAAGGCTGCGGGTACCTGGGGCTGGCCATGGGAGGCCATCCCCACACCCACCGCAAGCTGGCCGTCACTGGGATAAAACATTTTGGTCAGTGATATGTTAAAACCAGACAAGTGGTTGGGTTTGGCCACCACATAAAGGGTAGTGACCAGTAAAACACAATTCTCAAAGGTTTATAGTGGAACAGTTGCAAAATTAGACCCTTTCATCCCCAGACACTGATTTTTAACACACTCTCTAAAATGGGTTTTATCTGCAATGAAAATAATGTAACTGTAGAGTCCTGTAGCTAACCTATCTAAGGTGATTTTGTACACAAGCGTGTCATATAAGGCTTTAGAGCCTTATGCATTTTGCCAAGATTGTGGTTTGGAATTCAAAATCAATTTAGATCTTGCTGCCTTTGTTTCTGAAGCAGCAATAGTCAAAACGGGGACTGCATTTCAAAATACTCATTTTATTGCAGAATAACAACCCTTTAATAGGAAATTTTACCGCAGTATCTTAATGTGCAGTTTTATTGCCTATTATTTTTAGCGAGCATTTATAAAGCCTTATGTTTAGGGTTTAACACCTTAGCTATTTCCCATCGTAACAGGTTGAAATTTGGCACAGCAGTGGCAACCTTCATTTCAAAATTTTCACAGAAAATTGTAAACAGCAAATTGCTAATTTGTAAAGATTTCGTTAATTTCCACACTTTGAAGCCTGTCAACTTAAATGTCAGATAATGTGACATCCATATGGCCCATTAGATCAATGAGAGCGTAGGACCAGAGCTGCCTCAAAGTGCACATCCTGTAGTGACACCTCTGAAGTTCTAGAACAGCCAAGAAGAAAGGAGAAAAAAAAAAAAGCAGCAAATTGTCAAAGTTATGGTAGGAAAGGGCAAGACAGCTGAAACTGTCTCTTAAAAAAAAAAAAATCCTTCATTCTGTCATTTTGGAAAAGTTCTGAAATTTTGATTTTCAAGTTGCAAATGTGGTGCTGCAGCAGAGCTGTGGTTTTAAGCCAGTTTCAAAGTTCACAGGTTTTGAGCGCTCAAAATGCAACCAGAGTGCTTTTCATCAGGCTCTATCTGGGTAATACTCTGAATTATGTTTATTTTGTCTTTGACTTCAGGATGTCATCCAAACAGAATATAGTGGTGGTCTCTCCTTGATACAGAGTAGTAGCCCAAATGTTATATTTCCCATGGATTCTTTTTTTTTTTTCTGTTTAAAGCTTTTGGAATTCACAGGTTGCGCATGTCATTGACATTAGCAATATATAGTAGTAAGATATATAATATTCAGGGCTTATAGGAAAATGTTCTATGTATATTATACAGTTCATATGAAATAGCTGGAATATCTTTTATAATTCAAAGCATCAGTAACGGCGTCATTTGGGCAAAAGCTGCCTTATACTTTATTTGGGGTATATTCATTTTGTCAATGTAATACCTCATTTGAAATGAATGCATATTGCACTATTGATTTTCATGGGTCTTAGAATAATAAAAACATCAGGCAGCAATAAAAAGTATACTTTTTCTGTACACACTATGTTTGGATGCAGCTCAGAGCCTTTCATAGAGGTAAACATAAGCCCTATGTTGTTATACAGAAATATGAAGTACTTTATTTTACGCTCTGCAGTGTTCATATAACAATTTTTTTAACTCAAACGTGGTGTAATTCTGCAGAGCTAAGCTCTTTTGAGAGTACTGCAAAAAGGTGCTCCTGCTTTGGAAAGGGGCAATGACTTTCCTTATTTAGTTCTCAGAAGGCTGATCTACCATGAGTTTTACCTATCATTTTTTACTCTTCCAAATTTTGAAAGCTTGCCAGGCTTCACTCCTAACAACTCTACTACGTGGCATAGAGAAAACTGAGCAAAGCTTGGGAAGAAATGGTGTCTAACATGTCCAACCCTGGAGACCTTAGGTCAGAAAGGAGTCTGTCATGGTGAATTCTTGCTATTGTAATGGCATTGATGCATGGGAAATTTCAAGTACTACTGACATTTTTTAGTCACTGATATCACCGTGTATGGAATTAAGATGTAGAGAACCCAAGGGAGATGGGAAGAGACTCCTTGATTTTGCAGTATTGACTTTATTTGCAGTGCCTTGGGCACTAGGTCATCCAGTGCATCCAGCTGCTTTGGAAAACTCTTTGTAGCTATGTCCTTGAGCGAGCATATTTTTCAGCGAATATGAGTTAATAAGGTAGTGTCAAATACTAAATGTAAAAGCTTGCTTAAATGATTTTCAAAGTAACTGATCCTTTTTTTTTTTTTTTTCCTGTTGGTGACCTTAATGATTTTTGGATTAAATTGGTTTGGTTTTCATTTTGAGGAAAATTTTTTAATAATAACTTCGGTTTAGGAGAGGAAAAGTTTAGTTTGAACTCACATTGCTGTCTCAAAGTAAAGAAAAGGCAATGCCCACACAATCCTTCTTCCAAGGTCCTGTGGTCTGTCTGGTATCCATCAATAACTTCTTTTCTTGGTGAAATTGAGTCAAATTTTATAACATCTTCTAGCTTTCAATATCCACTAAACTAAGTTTAAGGGCAGGGGGACTGAATTTATTGCCGTGGAACAAAACAGTGAAAATGTTTCTGTTATATTTTTCATTTTGTGAAATGAATTCCAGCAAAATGGATATTGTTAAAAATCAATAGTTAATTGAAAGGCGTGGTACATTTTATCATTAGTAGTTAAAGAGAAATTTCAAAATAGTACTGTTAAGTTTTTAGTGCTAGCTTTTTGTAGAATTTATTGTATTTTTATGTCATTGTTAGCAACACAATATATTATTAGAAACATAGATATTTCTTCATCTTACTTATATAATTCTTAACTCTCAAATCTAAATTTGAAGTTATTATACCAAGATTGCTCTTAATTTACTCTCTTTACAAAATCTTAGGTTGATTGGCTGGTGGGGCCACGACTTCAAAACCCGATTCCTGATGGAAAACAGTATGTACTTTTATACTTTCAATTTTACTTGATCTGATGTATTTATATACAACCAGCTTCACATTTATAGTAGTCTGAATAAAAAGGATAGAACTTTACATCTACGCACTTACATTAAAGGTATTAAGTTAAACTCATCCCAAATATGTAATGCAATACAAAATAAATGTGGGAATGAACGTGGTCTCTGGGCACATGGGTCTGACTATCTGGCTGCTTCTAGACATTTTGCTGAAATACCTTCAAAATGCAGGTACAGAATATGGAAGAAACTTTAAAAATATCTCAGTGAATTAAACTCATAAGTCTCTGAGGAACGACTATCTGCTATCATTCACTTGGGTAATATCTTACTTTGGGATTAGTTCCGTTGGAATTAATGAGAAATTATCTAAATAAAGGTAAGACAACTTGACCTAAGTCATGAAATACCCCTAATGTTTCCACATCTCCAAATTCCTTGCGCTAGCAAAGGATGGATTATGAGACAAAACCAAACCTGCTCTAAAATAGCAAAGTATTTATTGTCCCAGTATGAAAGGAGGACTGCTTTCCAAATCTCGCAGCTAGACTGTTCAGCTTTATTTTAAAGTATGGCAGAGAGAATATCCTATGGGATCAAGAAAACAAAGGAGCTTTTTGGTTTGAATGGTGATTTTCTTTTTAATATATTTTTAATTTTTCTGTGGCAGCGCCTGTTGATGTGACTTTGGCTGGAGAACATCTCTCTAATAGCCTCAGCCTGCTCTTGTTTTCTGACCATATGTAAGAGAGTAGTACTGTGGAAAGCCAGCAGGAGACACAAATTCCCTTACAATGCTGCTAGAAGACAAAAAAGGTCGTTTATTCATTTCCATGGGCAGTTTACAAGGAAGAAGTTGGGCAACAACCATTATAAAATTAGCCAGTCTGCTGTGCACAAAAAGAATTTCCTCCGCAGCCTCGTCTTGCTCCGGTGCTGGAGCATGAAATATAAATGGTGACACGAAACTTACAGCGAGGCTTTATAGATTTATTGAATAGATTTTGTGAAATTTCACAGCCTAAAGTCTCGGCAACTTCTCTGCGTGGCCTGAAGCTACACTTAGCTGCATATGCAGTCTCCCACGTGTCTCGTCAGTTTAATAAAGTTAAGGAACGTGATTCCCTGCTCGTTCAGCACGGCTCAGCAAGAGCGCGTCTCTGCTGACTGGGAATTTCTCTGGTTTGTGCCAGTGTTAAAAGAGATTCAAGTGTAAAGGTGGTTTTAACACACACCATTTAAACAAATTAATTGCAGTTCTCTAGTTCCCATGAAGCCGCTAATGAGGTCTTCCGCTGGGTAAAATTGGGCTTCTCTCGAAGTTAAAAGTATTAGCAGTGAATAGATTACTATTTCCTTTTAATGACTGATTCCTACAGGCCACATTAGTGAAATATGTTATTGCGTGAGGATGGACTTCAAGATAAGGTCCAATCCATTAAAAGGAAGAAATCAAAAACACTAATATAAGTTATTCATTTTCCAGAATTACAACTAAGTGAAGGAATTAATGGATTTCGGTTATCAAATCCTCCAATTTTACTGGTCTGTGCTTTGCAAGCTAGTTTAGAGGTAAGTAATTGCTTTACTTTGAGCCTGAGTTTAAAAATGTTAAATGAATCTTACGTGTATTATTGCTTTCTCCCTTAGAAAAAAATATGCAGAATAGTTAAAAAATGAAAGATGAGAGGAAAAGGAAAAAAGAAAAAAATAACCCCACAACCCTGCAAGACCAAGGCCTTTAATAAATATACTAATCCCTTCACTCTTCTCACAAACTTTGCAGTTGGACCCAACATATCTGAGGTTTTCTGCTCCAGACCTGACCAATATGTTTGTCCTGGCAGCATTTCCCATAGTGATATTGGAGCTTGCCTCAGTGCAACTCATGCCAAGGATGCTGTTCAAGATCTTCCTGTGCTTAACTCCGAAAAGTTGCATCAAGAGTTGCTTCCACATATATCTCCCTGGGCAAACCCGACTTAACTCCTTTACGAAAGAAAACGGACATGAACCACTGGATGTCCTGGAGTCTAAATCGAATCAGTGGCTGAGGGAACCTGCCATCCACTGTTATCCCTTTCAATACAAACAGAAAAGACAGAAACTGTCTGTGAATGCTTCCTGATAGGGGAATTAATAAGTGTGGTGTAGCTCCAGAATGTTTTTTCTTTAATCTTTTTGTTAGTTGTCTGGTGGCCAAAGGAGTGGTGTAGTGGTTAGGTATGGTTAGGTGGTGTAGTGGTGTAGGTAGGTAGGTTAGTGGTGTAGTGGTTAGGTATGCTGGGATTAAGGTTGGACTAGATGATCTTCAGAGGTCCCTTCCAACCCCTAACATTCTGTGATTCTGTGATTCTGTGAGTAGAGCCTAATCTCTGACTTAGGTCTGTATGAACTGCTGAGGCCATTGCTGTGGAAACGGCAGTCCTGCCATTCAGAGCAAATCCCTTCCTGTGCTGAAAGCTCTCTGGTCTGTCTTGGAGAGCACTATTCAGTCTTGTTTGAAGGGATGTAGATGTCCCCCAAACACCTTGTATCACACTGTGTTTCATATTGGGATGTAGCAGCATTTCTCCTACAGTTCATTCATCCCTGAAATGCAGGACTCTAGGTCTTTGTGGCTGCAAAGGATGGTTTTACATAGATTTCTCTACTATATGCTATATATACTACTATACTGATTTTTTTTCTAAGCTGCTTTTCAAGCCAGCCTTGCTTAGCAAGATTTTGTCACCAGCGTGAATGGGACAAATTTATTTTTGCTACCACTCCATTAATGGCAAAGCCGAGGCTGAAACAAAGAGCCATGTCCATACTCTGTACATTCCTCTTGTTTATTTAAAGAAAAAATGGTATCTTAAACAAACAGTGTCAGAAAATTGCCAGTTGTGCTCTCTCCAGCTTACGTGCAACACTGAAGGACTGCAAAAGGCACAGCAATGCTGCTTGTTCTGCGTGACAATTTATTTTGTTAGTCCTTAAACATCCAATATATTTTTTTAAACTTTATGTGACCTTCGAGATAAGCCGAAAGCTATTCTGCTATGACCCAGATTGTCAGTGCTCCAGTTTGTGTGGGTTGATGTCATTTAGCCCACTGCAGGGAGCCTCAAACAATGAGGGCTGAGCAGTTTCCATCGCCTCCCCTTTCCGTGCCTGTATTACCTTTTGGCACACCCAGGATTTCCCAGTGCTAATTGCTCTAATACAGTGGGAAACAGAATAGTTTTCATGTCTGGCAAGAGATGGCTAGTGAAATTGCATGCCACCTTCACTGGGACACATTAAGCAGAAGGCAGTGTTTCCAATGGAAACAATGAAAACTGCAAGTGTTAATAGATGTTATTCCTCAATAATGCTTAAAGTGACTGTTATGGTGGTAGCTGCTCCCTTTTTTCCATAAAAGGGAAGAACTCTACAGCCCCATTGAAAAGATCTTTTTCAAAAAATTTCACCCAGGAGGCCAAATATTGCTCGCGCAAAGTCTGAGCGAACAGATTTTTGCATGCAGCCTAAGGAGATCCATCCCTCACGCTGCTGCAAACTCCCGAGGAGCAGGAGGCAGGTCTCCATTTTACCTCCAGTAATGTGCTGAACATTAATGTGTGCACTCTGCCTGCAGAGTGTGGTGAGGGAAGCAGCTCTGCATTTTCCCTGACCTGTGCAAGTACCGGCTGCTGATGGCTCTGGTCCCTGTCATGTTCATTTCTGTGACTGTGGTCTCTGCTCAAAGTCCATCTTGCAGCAGAAATCACATGTAGAGGCTTTTGGTTTTATGGTTGTGGTAGCATCACAGAATAATACTTGAGGTATTCTGCAAAAGAGTGATTTCCGGATGCTACTGGAAACCACTCTGTTGTATTTTGAGTAAAATTTCCCAGTTACCTCTTTATACACACTTCTGGGTTATAGAATCATTTAGGTTGGAAAAGACCTCTGAGATCATCAAGTCGAACTGTTAACCTAGCACTAAACTATGTCATTGGGTTATTATGATATAAGATGTTACGCCTTCAGTGTGTAGTAGTGATTTCCTGAGAATGAAGATGATGGATTTTCACACAGGACCTCTGTCTTGCCTATAGTTTTACAGCTGCAGTTGGTGGAGCCATAAGCGCCCACGAGCAGTGATATTGCGTTTATGTGCCAGAATGTGATCTGAAGTGACTATCGGGGACTTGCATGCCTGTATATTGTCATTTTTCCCTGAAGCTCCTTGCATGGGAAGAAGAAAAGGGAGGCTTTGAGGAAGACAGGGGAAATTTTTTTCTGGGACCACACATTCCATTATTCCTTGCAGCTGAACCTTTCTGGAGCACAAGCAGAAGCTCTCTCGTCTTCTGCTTCAAGACTCTTCTGCCACGTTGTTTGTTCTTGTTTGTGTGGCAAAGTAGTGCTGCTATTTTTTAGCAATCACTTTTGCATCTCATGATGTTTTGAGTGTCTGCAGTTCATCAGTCCTTATAGCTGCACAAAAGCATAGAACTATCAAACCAGAATCAAGTGATTTTTTTTTTTCGTGCGAACTAGCGGAGATGGAGCCTCTACAGGACTTATACTAATGTATTGGTTTTACTGCTTTAAGTTTTGTGTTTTCAAAGACAAGAATTTTTAGATCAGTCATGATGTTTCAATCTTGATTTCGTTACCTGAGGCACAAGGGAAAACTTGTGTATGATTTTTGAGTTCCGTGCAGCCCTGTTGTGTCTGTAGAGAATTTATGGATCCTCTTCAGATATGCAAATGAACACTCTCCTAACAAACTGGTTTTGTGTGCAAGTTCATTTATGTAGATATGAATGTGTGTAAAACTTTTTAACACCACACAGAAACGTCTTTAATTATCTCAAGTAATAACATTCTCCTATGTTTTCAAAAGCCCAATCCTACATGTTTCGTATAACATCTATCTGTTATTACCACTTGATTCTAATGATAATGTATAGAGAAATCTGCTGCCTTTTAGTTTTCTTCCTTTTTATTTTCCATAACAATACATTATCATTCTAATGATTTAAAATCATTATAGGTTTTTAGTCAAACTACGATGAAAGCATTGAGGAAGAAATCTGTTCTACTCACTGGTTACTTGGAATACCTGATAAAACATTACTATGATGAGGATAAAACAAATCCAGAGAAACCTTTTGTGAAAATAATTACGCCATCTCAGATTGAGGAAAGAGGATGCCAACTCACGCTATCTTTTTCCCTTCCAATCAAGTCTGTGTTTAAAGAGCTAGAGAAGAGAGGAGTAGCTGTGAGTAACTTAAACTTTTTCTTTTTTTATGAACTATTTTGTGAACTTATATAACAACACAGTAACAATTTTTCTTTTATTCAAATATAGTCTCATATAAGGCCAAAAAAATTGGGAATGAAGAAAATGCCTTACATAGCATCTTTAATCTCTACTTGTGCAAATAATCAAATCAGTACTTTAGAAATTATTTGTTAGTGTATACATTGCCCTTGCACTATTGATTTGGTCCCAGTAGTTCTGCAAGTAGCACCCAGGAGTCACTGCTGAGGTTAGCTGCTTCATGGGTGTGTTGTGCTGGGATCTGAAGCTGATGGTTTGAACAGAAAAGAGAAGAGGAGGAAAAAAAACCCCAACCTCAAATCACTGGAAAAAAACACAAATATGAGTGTCAGTGCTGTCCAGTGCAATATATTGCCTCCGTAGGCTTCTCCTGTCAAGCATGTTTGTCCAAGTGCCCTGCCCTGGGTCCAGGTGTGTGAGGCCAGAGACCACCAAGAGAAGACCTGAGCTACCCTGGGGTGCTGGAAGCCAGCTCGCCATCCTCAATGCCACAACTTGTCCACCTCCAGACCCTCCAGGTGGAAGAATTTCTGTCATGTCCTTAGAGATGTGTTTTATCACTCAGAGATGCCACAGAAGGGCAGTGCCATGTGAAGGCACAGTTACCTGTGAGCACTGATCAAAAAGACTAAAAGCTGAGTTTTAAGGCTGTATACTCAGTGATTTGGCAGTGCCGGGAGGTGAGGCTGGTAGCGTAACAACATATAAATGATATATGAGTTTTATTTCTGCTGGTGACTTGTGTCTCCAAAGGACAACTCTTCTAGGCTAAAAATGTTGCTGTGTTGGTGCTGCCAGGGAATTCCAGGAACTGCTGCTTTTAGGTGGGCACAGGGCCTTACACTCTTGGCTTGCATTTGTGATACAGTAATATACTTCAAATACGAGACGTTATTCTTCTCAGCGAAATGTTCAAACACACAGAGGTAGGGGGGAAGAAGAATACTGCAAGCCCTGTGATATCACCTGTGCCTGTAGCACAAGACATTCTATCATACTGACATCTTTCTGTTTTGTGGTGGCTTTATTTTATTTTTTTTTGGTCATCTGTGTGCCTCTTCAACTAGGGCTTGCTGTAGGCACTAAGGTAAATCATGGGGATACGTAACTGGTTGAGAGCTTCTCATTGGCACTTCTGGAGTCTTGCCCATCCTGAGCCTTGCACCATTTTGTAGGCAGCACACCACTCTTCTTGCTATACTCTTCACAGTGATGCTTCTCGCTGTAGTTTCTTGGGGGTCCCAAAATTTTTACGTGAGTCTCCTTGTCAATCCAGTCATTCTTCCTGGAAGACAAGAGTGACATTTTAAAATAGTCTCTGACAGGTAAATATCAAGTGACCTGAATTTACTAAGCATTCCCTTTCTGTTTTGCAGTGTGACATGCGAGAACCAAATGCTCTTCGTGTTGCCCCAGTTCCTCTCTACAATTCTTTCCATGATGTGCACAGATTTATTGAAATCTTGGGATCTGCGATTACATCTTCAAAACAAACAGCAAACAATACTGTGCTATCTGGTTCTTATTGATGGCTCAGCTGTATCTTTTAATCTATTTCTGACTAAGATGCATTTATCCCGCTGAGCGATTCTTTACTTCGAGTAGACCAAGCTATATCCTATGCAATTTGCAAAAAAATGACTGTGCTCGAATAGTTATTTACAACAGACATAGTTTTATTAAAGCTCACATTTCCACTCTGCTTTGACTTTGACTTCATGAATTAGTATGCTTTGTGTATTTTAATGGGGCTTTTCTTAAACATTTTATGTAGTTTTATTACATTAGCTTTGAGAAGCATGGAAAAATTGCTATCAACTAGAACAGGAATAAAAAAAATAAATCCTTCTTTATTATAAAAATGATGCATAATAAAACCTGGAAAATAGACAAATCACCAACTGTTAAAAGATACAGTCCAATTTACATTTTTAATTTATTAATTCTATTTAAAATACATGGTGTGCTTGAAAAGTAAAAGTTGAACAATTAGTTGTTTCAGAACTGTTAACTGCTGCCTACTGGATTTTTCTGAGGGCCTAACATTTTGAAAATCTGGTTTAATTAAAAAATTGAAGAATAAATTTACATTGCAGATACCTCCTTTGTTGTGAGACAGTTGGCTAAGAAAAAACATGTGCTCTATCATTCTAGGTAGTCATTTTGGAGGTCATATGCTTGAGAAAGCTGAGAACAACTCTAAATTCATATAAATCAGTGTTAAGGGCTGTATGAGCACTTGCTGCAGTTTAAACAAAGCTTATTTCGGATTAGGCAAAATGAACTCTGAACTGTCTAAGCAGCAGCAAATATGTCATTGTTAACTTACACTGTGGCCCAAATTTTTGTAGAGATTTGCATTGGGCAGCTAAGAGCAATGAAGAAAGACTGCTTACATTTAACAAACACTTTACTCGGAGTTGTTCTAAGACATAAATAACACCTCAGCATAAATCACAACTGAGCTCCTAAGTTTGGTGCTATTCAGCACGTACTCTTTTTCGAGAATCAACTAAAGCTTTCTCTTGATGTGTATGAAGCACTTGGAAAATTACTTCTGGTGGTATTTCTTTTTATGCCACTTAAAGGTTGAGGAAGGACTCGAGGGAAGAAGTGACAACTACTGCAAACCATTTTGGTTCAAGGGCATTTCTACTGGTTGAAATTTTCACACTCTTCAAGGATCTCTGGCCACACAGGGCAACTTCAGGGCCTTTGCGGTGTCTACTTGTGCTCTAAAAATCCCTAAAAATGGGTAGTTTTAAAATGCCTGTTGCTGTAATACTAATTTCATTGGCTGTTATGTGTAGGGGAAAGCTGAAAGAGCTGCAAATAAAGCATTTGTTGGTATTTTTAGGACCTGTGAAGAGTAAGAAGAGCTTCTTAAACTAGAATATTGTCATGAAGAATAGCACAGAAGTCTTAATCAGTTGGAAAGCTCCAGCTCACTCAAGAGGTTTTGATTACGTTGACGTCATTGCTCTTTAATTCGGCTGAGACTGGAGCATTGTATTGCAGACCAGGTATCTGTATTTCAGTCACTGCGGGTTTATTTTTATACTTGCATCTGCAACGGAGCTACTTTCATCTGTAAAATGACGTGATCTTAGCAAAGGACCATTTTCCATAAACTGACTGTTGATGAGAAAAGCACTGAATATAAAACTGTGATGGTCTACAGTGTCAAAAAGGGTTTTAATTCAATGCCTTTGAAGCACTTGTGCTGCTGTACAGCTATGGCTAACAGACACTTATGTCTTCCCTATAAAGTTAGGCAAGCTTAATGTAAGAGTAAGAACTTCAAAATCTCTTTCTAAGTAAAGAAAATCAGGTTTGGTCTAGCTGTCTTTGAGGTTATAAGGAGATAAGTAGTGAATTTTGACGTCCCAGTTTAGCATTTGTATTAAATTCCTGAACAGTGACAACAGTTGCTTGTGTCTCTAACTGAGGAGAGTGAACCAAGTAGCATACTAAAATATGTACTGAACTGATACACTCTAGATTCTGAAAGATAACAGACTATTATTAAATGTTTGCTAGTATTTTGGCTTTAGAAATACTTCAGGCTACAGGTACAAATATTGACTTTATAAATAAGTATGTTCCATTCGATGGATGATTAAATTCAGTGAGTCAAAACTCAATTATTTTAATTTTTCTGTATTACTCTCACCTATAAGCTGTGAAGATAAACTTCAAAAATCCTCGTTTTCAGAGACATATATATATAAATTAGAAAATTATTTCTAAAATGCAAGGGAAGGCTTTCTTGTGCGTTATTGAAACATAATTGCAATATAAGCACCAGTTTCACATGGTCTTTCACTACTTGTAGTAAAAGTTTTGCAAAATGAATAATACTGAAAGTTAACATTAGGTGTCAGTATTTTACATATTATTTAGGGAGAGAATATCAAGTAAAAGAGCTTCTGTGAAAAAAAAAGAAAGAAAATATTGCAGTCTGCTTTTTCAAATGCTCTATGTTAGTATCAGGAATAATTACGTGTGAAATAATTAATTGTATATACCCTGAATACATCTTGCTATTTACAGCTCTTATTTAAAATCCAGTATTAAGTACTACCACTTTCTAATTGTGATAACATTTAGTTTCTCGGAATCTCTGAAGAAATTATTTTTTTTCAAATTAAACTGCAAGACATGAGTGTCTATAGATGACAGAAAACTGATACCCAGGTACAGTGATAAAATATCTATAAAACGAAGGAAGATAAACATGAGTATATATATCCTTGGTTGTATATGGTCCTCAGCACAAAAAAATATAATATTGTATAGATCTTTTAAACTCACTTCAACTGTTAAAAATGTAAGGGGAAAGATACTATAGGATCCATTTGTGATATTTTTAACTTGTTTTGCCACGTGAAGCGTAAAGAAAAGGCAAAGTTCTCTTTCATAAGCAGAAGAGGATGGTTTTGTTTTCCAGAAGAACAGTAAGAAGAGAAAGGTAAGACATATGGTTATTTTCTCCTCTGAGCTTGTCGCGTGATTGAGAACGGGAAGGACACGACCCATTGGTAGGGCTTAATGTACAAAACATTGGGAGCCCTTGGTCTGACCACCTTGCTTCCATTTTACCAGGACAGTATTATAAATGAGCAGATTAAGCAAGAGAGGTGAAAGGAGAAAGAAAGGATGGAAGATAATAAAACTAAATAATTAACTTTTCAACCTGTGTTACATCATGTTATGGTCAAGTTCCCAAATAGAACTGGGTACAGGTGGGAATTCCCTGTTGAATTGAGCCACTGTCATGTTCACAAAAGTGAAAATAAGCATCTAGGGCTAAACGTGCAGAAGGGCCTTACGGGGTGTGTGAACACCCAGCGGTGACAACAATGTAATGGAGACATGCCTGAGGTAGGTGTGTTTTTTCATACAGTCCCGTATAAAACCATCTTGTTCTAGACACAATTAACATGTCATGACCTAACATGTATCAGAGGGAGCTGAGGTGCTCAGAGACCTTTAAAAATCTCAGCAGGTTCCTGCCTGAACCTCTGGGCACCCAAACAGATGCAAATACATTTCTGAAAAACTAGTCACTCTCCACAAGCAGCTGAGAGACAGTTCTGCATTGTAAGCTTAAACTTTTGTCAATATTTGTGAAATATATTTAGAAAGCTTATTCAGAAATGAATAAGTTATAGATAAGTAATTCATACTTTTTATATTCCAAGCTTTTATTACCTAAACTTACTCTTCTAAGCATTGTTTTATGTTTCTAGCTAAATATAAGTGAGAATTGATTGGAGTATTTCTCAATGGAATTCTATCTTTATTTCATCATAATTGCTTCATATTTGAATAATGACAGACAAACTACTTCATTCAATTGCAGTTTTAAGGCTTTGAAGTCACAATAGCAGCAAAGGATTTAAATCCTGAAGCCATTATTATGGCAGAGAAGACATCAGGGAAAAGGAAAACTTATGGTTGTGTAATTTTCTAGACAGAAAAATATTTCTGCAGTTGCACTTTTTTTTTTCTTTAATTCTTTTTTTCCTGGACATTTTGTTAACGTTAAAACGGTCCACTAAACTTCAAGAAAATGAAGTAGCTGCAACTTCTAGCAAAATGAATGTCTTCTGTCTATCCTGGAAGAAGACATTAGAAATGCTGAATGAGAGTCTATGCTGTAAGTAAACTTCTGTGGTTATTTTGCTGTGGAGCTAGCTACGAACCATTTAAAATTCTAGGCAGCTGCAATACTGTATTTTACCAATAAAGAGTTCATTAGATCTTTTTTCTCTTTGACATTTACATCTAGTCCTGAGTACATGTTAATACTCCAAGGTATGAATTTCAAAGTTCCCTTTATCTTTGTGTACAGTTTTAAGCAATTAATCAAATGATAAAAAAATAGCTTTAAAAATAAGAAACGGATTGTGAATTTAAAGTATATGTTCAAAAAGTCACTACATTATAATTTGTGGGGGACAGGGCCTCTTATCAACTGAGCTAAGTGCAGAAGTTCTTTTTTTTTTTTCAACTTACATTTTATTGAAGGATTTTGAAGAGATCGTCAAATTGTTAAAACATGGCCAAGTCGTATATCCAGGATAGCTCTTTCTCCTAGGAGGCTACATCAAAGTGGGAGAGACATAGAAAAATAATTATTTAATACACTCAAAATGACTCCCATGTGGGGGAAGATTTATATAGGCTTCTGAAATGGGCATGGGGGCAAGCAGCGCTGAAAACCCTTAGTTTGAAATAGAAGCAAATGGCAGTCTTATCATCAGAGTGCCAGGTATAAATATGGAGATATATGAAAAATTTTCCAATTCTTTCCTCATAACAAAGCACGTTCTGAATGAAAGCAAGCATCTGAGCACTAGAGATACTGCTGCAGCTTGAAAGGAGTTATGACTTTGGGGATGCCACCCGCTTGGTGGAGTGTAGGTGGTGTAGATACCCATACAGATTGGAGCTTAGCTCATGGTTCCACCTGTTGCAACTCCGAGAGAGTTCTCTGCTGCTGTAGACACTGTCTTTAGTGAGATAGGTTTTACCAATTGTTTGGGGTAATAGAGTACAAACTGAGCCTCATGGGTCCAACTTGCTACTTGGCAAAATTTCCTGATGCCTCGGTTTACCATGTGGGAGAAAGCATGATGTGGGGTCGTTGTTGCAAGGGTAATTGGGAGCAGACATCTGCAAAATTCACACTGATATTTAAGCACAAGATACTAAGAACTGAGAGCTATTAAAATGTCATCAATGAATCTCAACAGAAACATACCTGTAATATAATTTCTATTTTAAAAGTGAAGTATGTCAAGTGTAGTGATGCTGTGTTTCCTTTTAATGAGTGTTTTATTTTAATTTCCACCTGGGAGGTGAAAGGAAATGTTCAGAAATATTCATCCTTCAGATAGGACACAGAAGTAATTTTAACATCTCAGCTGAACGTTTATGCAAGATGCTCACATGCTCATGTGTGCAATATCTAATTTAAACCACTGTGGTCAAGAGGCAACAGATCCTGCCAATTCTTACCTTAGACAGAACAACACCTTGCAGATGGGTAACTTGTGAATGTGTGGATGTTTCTTTTTAAGGATGCTCCTAGACTCCTGTACTGCTGCTTCCTACAGAGAAATATATGGTGAAGTTTGTAGAGAAATTGTCTGTGAGTGACAGTCCAGATTCACCTACTTAGGAGTTCTCTTAATTGCATCTGAAAGGGTTATTTTTTTCTGTTTCCACAGCTGAGTTTCTGTATATTTTGATATGAGTTTCTGAGTTTCTGAGTTTTGATATGACAGGTATAAAATATAGACTCTATGAGTGCAAGGCTCTTTGGTTATGTGCAGAGAAAGGGAAAGGAAAACTTTGATTTAAGAAAAGCCTCTATCAAACAGTTTGTCAGGTACGATTATAAGAGCAGCAGTGGTCTTCTTCCAGTCTCTGCCCACAGCAAAGGCCATTCACATTAGATTGTATAATTTTAAAAACAAAGCTCTGATTACCTTTTACTATTCTTTTGTTTTATTTTCTCTGGGGTTCAAATATCCCAATAAGCTTGGCTGTGTTTCTTCACTTAAAAGGTTTGAGTTGTAGAAGGGTGAGGGGTAAATAGAATGGTTAATAACATGCATTTCTTTATGTGAAGTTATCCTCAGCACATCTGCTTGGAAGAGGTTTTGCCCACTAGAATGGAGGATTGGAAGGTTGACCCTTCATAATCCAGGACCAAAGCAATGCTTTGGTAACCTGAACAGCCCAATCAAAACAAGTATTGCAAAAGCCTCCCTGGCTTGGATGAAACCCAGCAGCAAATAGAGAAGTGATGGTGATTCTGGTAGAAAAGTGCATGGTGGAGACCTCGGCCTTACTAAGAAGAACTCACTGGTGGGAACACAGCTGTGGGAGGAGGACATCTGCATATTCCACCATGGCCAGTCTAAGGGATTTCCCTGGTTTTCCCATTTTTATAAATAGTGGTTAACCAACAGTTGCAATTATGTAGAGCTGTGTTGGGGGAGGCCAGGCGGGTAGCTGTAAAGAAGGAGGTGAGGAGCGCGCCCATATCCGAAAAATAAATTCACGCGTATACTTAAATTTAAATTTATTTACAGGATATAAGCTCCCCACCAATTTAAAGGTTCGATATCAGTTGAGACAAAGATCAAGCTCACGCACTAGCCCTTGACAAAAGAATGATAATCCAGATTATCATACACTCACCTCAATCAAGCCGGGGGTTCCCTTTCTCGTCTAGATTGTTTTCACTAAAGTACCATAAAAAGGGGGGATTCCCATTCTCCCTTTTAACCTTGCCAGGGGGTACCTTTAGCAGGTGAGGGTTCCCATGCTCACCTGGTCGACCTTGCCTAGGGATCCCTTAGATCAAGGGGGACACCTCCTCAGGCCACTGCCACGAGGTAACTCCGACATGGCCACTGCAAAGCCCTCTTTTAAAACTTAGCCAATGATGACTGTGGTCAATCATAGCCATCTCGGCTTCTCATTGGCTGCTGGCCAACTTCCTGGGTGTAACCGAGTCCTGACCAGCTAGACAAGTCTGGACTAGCCCAGGTAGGCAGATTCCCTGGAATCTGCCTAGCAACAGCGTAGCTGGGGGGAGGAAATACCTGCCACAGTAGCACCTGAGCTTCAGCCTGGAGAGGTGTGCTACCAAGAGCCATTGAGAAAGTTGAGAGACATTTCCACTGCTAAATTTAGGGTAACCTTGCTTAGTGCAGGGTTTGTGGAAAGCCCTACTGAAGCCCAGTTCCCTTTGCTGGCGGTGCAACCTTGCTTCAGGGTGCCTCACCTCTTCTCCACACAAGAAAGAACCTCAGGTCTCAGCTTGATTTTCATGGTTCACCATCTTGGTGTCAGATATTTCAGTTTTACTGATTATGAAGTCATGCTAAAGTGCATTTCGAGACCTCACACTTGGTTTCTAGAATCTGATGGTTGATTATGCTTCTTGCTTTCCTCGATCATATCCTGTTTAATATACAGTTGTGCAAAAAATGGCTTATTAAAATAATAGTATGCATCATATATAGTGGCAGACTGAAAAATCATGGACGTTAGGTCTTATATTGCTGTGAAAATCCCACTAATTATCATTGCTCATGACTTCTAGTTTGAACAGATTTCAGTGGCGTATTAATTTAATGAAATCATAAACTTGTTTATAACATGTAAGATTCATCTGTTGTTTAAAGAACTTGAGTTAGAAAAGGTAAACTCCTTCTGGAACAAAACAGGAGTAACATGCACATTGAATTTTGGAAAGAAATTACTCTCAACTTTTCAAATTGAAGTAACAAATCAAAAGCTATTTCTCTATATCAGATCTAGATGAAGGATGAAGCTATGGGTCAATTTTTGGAACATCCGAAATTCTGCAGAAGTATGGATGTAGCATATGACTACTTCATTTTCATTATTATTCTTATTTTATTCAAACTTCCCTGCTTTAACTGGATATTAAAACTGAAGTGATAAAATACCAGAAAAAGTATGAATCACCAAAATTACATGCTAAAGTCTGTTATCTTGATATTTTTCTGAATGAATATTGAAATGCTTAGCAAAAAAAGAATATCTTAAAGTTCCTCCATTGGTAATCAGACCCAGACAGTACTTGAAAAAAAGTCTTTTTATATTTAGTTATGAAGAGCATGCTCTTCATTATAATGATGTTCATTAAAACAAATGCCTTGAAAGACTATTATTTTCAATTCAAAGGCTCTTCAAACAACATCTGAAAACCCCCATAATCTACAGTAAATCTATCCTGGAAAAATATTAGACAGAAAAACATACCAATATGATATAGATGTACATCTATATATGTTTATATGTGTCCTCGTCCTTGGAGAATCAAGAGTTTTGGTTCTATCTTCTATCTTTTTAACATTTTTAAAAGTATAAGATACGGTTTAATTTGATGAAATCAAACATTGAATGAAAACAAAGACATTAGCTCTGAAATAAGACATCATTTTTGCAGGGCTATAGATCCTTTGAACTTGGATGACATTGTCTCTGAGGACAAGATGTTTGATGAATTTTAGACTTTAAAGCCTTTAGTAGGAAAAATTAGTCCAGAATCTGTTCCTGTAGGATGAGGGGAATAAAAAAAATCACTCTTCAAAGATCAGGAAAAAAAAATTATGTCATTTTCTATTTCCCTTAAGTACCTTTCTTTCAGATGCTTATGTTGGAAGAGACTCAACAGCCATGAATTTAGGGGCTTATGCTCCTAGTGATCTGGGCATTTATATCCTTGCTGCACAGATATTGAGGAGAAAAACCCCACACCCTCAGAATATAGGAATCTATGGGTAGGATGGTCTTAAAAAATACATTGCTGACTAATTTTAATCTATTAATTTAATATAATGAACATAAAGATTTGTGTAAAATTATGTTACCCCTGTTATATGCCAAATCTGTTAGGAACAGCTGCTTTGCATTCAGTGTAACATAATGACTTATACTGCAGAATTATAATGTTTAAATGTTTTTTTTTTCATTAAGGACCTATTTTAGATTTGCAAGCTTGTGCATGAGGAGAGAAAGGCTGGTGCCTCCATCACACTGTCGCTCTTGAAGGCTGTCAAAAAAACCTCCTGGTTCTGTGAAGAAAAGAGTAATGAGTGCAAGTTGGTTTTGCAGACCTTGCTTCAAGGGAGGAATAAACCAGGATTAAAAAGTCTCATGAAGGATATTTTTCCCATTAGGCCTAATGTTCAGTGCTATTCCCTAGCCCTAAATACCACTCGCCTTTTGGACTATTAATGACACATTTTGTCCTGTCACAGAACTTGGCTGGACTAATAGAAATAATGGATCCGGATGAACGTTTTTCACATTTCAGAAGGTATAATTCTGGCTGATAAGAAGGCAGCATTGCAATATTTTTGTCAAACATCCCCCACATCAGGGAAGAGTTGGAAATGTGGTAAAACATGGAACTAAGTACCTGCTGTTGTGGCATAAAGCTGATTCTCCCTTGATAACCTACAGCATAACAACCAGACTGTACTGAGTGCCCACCTTAGGGGAGCCCCTATTAATTCTGGCAGATAAAGAGTAAAAAAGGGGTTTGTAAAAGCAAACATGAAGCAGAGGAAAGAGGAGGACAGAGTGGTCTTGAGAAACAAGGGAAAAGGAAGTATATGACTTCAGAGACCACAGGCTATAGAGATTAGAAGGAACTGAAAAACTGAAACAATCTCCAAAGCTATACAATGAGGGACATAGTTTTCTATTTTTGCCTGCTTGAGGAAAGCTGAAATTAGATGTATTTGTGTGGATGTATTAGGATGGTCCGAGTAAAGACTTCCTTATCTTCTGCAGGTGACTACTGTGAAGAAGTCCTCAAAGAAGTGCAAACAGCAAACGTATCTAACACTCAACCTGGTAGTGATTTTTTTTCTTATTCTTTTTTCCTGTCTTTTTTTTTTTTTTCATCCTATAAATCTGGATATCACCATTCATCAATAACTGGTAAGATTTCTTGACATGTCCTAGATCACATGAGAACGTACAATAGCAATTGCTTGTCAGGAGGGAATTGAGGAAAAGGGCAACGGAGGACAACCATGTACAAAATATAAATTTATCCTTGTATTACACGGGTAGATAAAGTCAAGGAAGAACTAACATACTTAATTATTTAATTCAACTAACTGCTTCATGTCTTTGATAAACTCAGTCATGTTTTTGTTTCCCAGACCATTTCAGGCAACATGGTCTCCCCTGAAATGCTTTGGATCCGAGAGAGGACAATCATCTGTCTGCAGAAAAATTTTACTTCCTGCATCTGACTTTCTCTTGTTTTTTATTGACTTCTTTCTTCTGGTACAATTGCTCAGGCAGTTCTGACTCACTCTGTGATGTCAACATGGGAGGGAGCAGAGAGAAAGAAGATTCTACAACACAGATAAACGCTATGTTAAGGAGAGACAGGCATTGACTTCAGCAGTTCTTTTTTCCACTAACTTTGATGGGGGCCACATAATTTTTGTGAATGCCTTGTGTTGCTGTGTGCTTACCTTTATCTTTTTTTTAGTGTGTAATCTGATACCATAGAAACAAGCCTGCTCTCCTTCAAAGGCTGAAGCAAAAGAAGAGAATATCCCAGCACATCTCAGCTTTGTTCTGCGTTCACAGAATCACAGAGTTGTTGAGGCTGGAAAAGACCTTCTGAGGTCATCAAGTCCAGCCTATGCAAGGAGTTTTACAGGGTGTGGCCCTTTGCCTGCTGCTATTCACCATGTAGCTGAAGTTTTATTTTTAATTAGAGATAGAAAGAACACTGGCTGGAATATCAGTTTTATATCACAAACAGCCACTTCATACTTCCTCTACTGTGAAAACATTGACAATTTTTGGAATGTCTCCAGTCAACAAGCTATTGACGTGGAGAGTTTGAGTCACATCTGAAGCCTATAGTGAAAAACAAAGAAGAGAAGAGCTTTGAAGGGGATTTTGCCGGTGCCACTTTGTAACTGCCTTGGTCACGGGGACATAGATTAAGATATTGTCAACCAAAGGGCATGACTCATTTGTGTCTTTAAGGTCCGTTATCGTGCAATGTGAAACCACCTTTTTGGCAGTTTGGTATTGTAGCACTTTTTAGCACTCAGAGGCCTAACACTCCAGAAAATGCGTTTACACTGCATTTAAAGCTTGCATGTAGCTAAATGCTGTCAAGGAAAGTCTTTACATAATGCATCAACATATGCTGGGGTTTTGTCTCTTTTTTTTTAGTACAGTATAGCTATACAATGAGTTAGAGTGCTTTTTTGAAGTTATTAAAAATGGCCCTAGGCAAGGCTGGCCTTTAAAATAAGTGTCAAGATCCCTAAAACACTTGGGAAAGAAAGAGAAAAAGACCAGATCGGATTTATGTATAACTTTCTTAACTATCAGTTTTCATTAGCTTCAGTGTCCTTTTTTTTTTTCATTTTAATAGTGAAAAATTACATTAGGTAAGCTTGAAAAATAATGAGTGTAAAAACAAATGTTATTTTCTCAGCTAGGAATGTTTTTAAATCCCAACCTGATTATAAAGCATAATGACCTTTAATAGAAAGTGTTTAGAGAATTCTATCCTAAACTTCTCTGCTGCTTTGTGAATTGTATGTCTTATCAAAACTTCAGCAATTTAGCTATAAAGAGAGGTTTTAATGCAAGATCATTTGTCTCCTAAAATTTGAACATTTTGGGTTTTAGACCTCAAGTCACAGCGCATATGTTCCTTCCATATAGTCAACATTAAACGGCTGGAGAAACTCTAAAGATCTATTTGCTACCACCTGTGACAGCTTTTTAAAAATAACTTTTGTGCTTTTAAGACTGCAGTAAGTAAAATGGATTGTTTAGAGGAAAAAATCAGCTCAGAATAAAGGGTTTCAGAAGTTAATACCAGAATTTTTCTAGGGCCTGTTATGGTTGGGAGGGTTGTATGAATTTAACCATTACTATACATTTACATTGACATTTACATACAAGCTCCTCTATAACAAGCATTTATTGCCCAAGCAGGTAATATTAGAGACTACTGTTAACTTGGACTATACATAACTGGAGCTGTTACATGGCCATGCACATGAACTTTCTGCTACACAAGAATGTGCTCCTAGAAAATGCTTTTGCTGGGATTAAATATTCAAACCCCTTACAGCAAAACAATAGTGGCTATTGAATGGAGTTCAGAACTATGAGTAAGAATATGAATACCTGTCCGTACAGATAAAACTCTTTGTTCTCATTTTTAATTTAAATATTTCAAAACATGATACAAGTATGAAAATAAACATTTCTTTTGTGACAAATGTGAAAAACAATGCATTATATCCTCATTATCACATAGTCTACTATTTTCCTATTTTTTTCCCGGCAAGTTTCAAAGTTTTGGAACTTTATCTTTTTTCATTAATTAACAAAATTTTCTTCTGGAACCAGCCATTGAATGCACAATTGTTCTTCCAGGCTTGTGCCTGCATGCTGTCCAGGTTTGTATTATCTATTATGGCTTGATTTACCCATGG
This sequence comes from Apaloderma vittatum, assembly GCF_000703405.1. Classification (NCBI taxonomy): domain Eukaryota; kingdom Metazoa; phylum Chordata; class Aves; order Trogoniformes; family Trogonidae; genus Apaloderma; species Apaloderma vittatum. Next base: position 68,351 of record NW_009698507.1, on the reverse strand, counting down.
AATTAGATTTGACACTGGGTGTCTGCTATACAAGCTAGACTGTGGGCTGCCTGTCAGTCATCCCAACACAGAGTAAAGGCTGAATGAAGCAAAAAGAAAGAAAAAGTCAAGTTTTCTTTTCCCCACAGAAGGCTTTTGGTCCAGACCAAGTCTTGAAATCACTATGGAAGCACCTGATGAAATTTATAATACTTTTTGAATTTATTATAATGCTATTGGGAACAGCTGCTGGGTGTTCAGCATCCTCAGTCAACACTGATTTTTAAAACTGCCTGTGTAGCCTTAATGCTCTGTGCTCTCAGTTATGAGATGTGGAAAGCTGGATGTTCACCAGCTTGATGACATGTCTCATAAGCAATGACGCCATGAGTCACTGAAATAGGAACAAGAAATCTGAGCTTCAGAAGTGAGGCTCCATCTTTAACTCACACAGCAAATGCACAACCAACCTATTGAGCACCAATCTGCTCCAGGTGTGTGTCTACGCAGTTTCTGCTTCCTGTTTAGCTGTACTTAGGTTAAACGAGCTCTTAGATTTTGCTAAATGGTATTTTTTTTTCTCTTTGCACATCTAAAGTATTTTCAGCCTTCCAGAGCTCACACAGGAAGCTTGTGCTGCAGAAGTTTAAGCAGTATGCAAAGCTTGCCATCCTTTTATAGAATTTTGTCACTACTGACATACTGTCAAAAGGATGTGAAGGAAATCAGATGGATCACGCAACTTGTCTTGAAATGTTAGGTGTAGAGGGAAAGACATTTTCATGAGAAATGTCATGTCCCTGGTAATCTAGGCCTTGGACAAGGTAACGTAGGCAAGTTCTGCTGCAGTTTTTTACAGGTTTGCTGATGGCTTCTTCTTATTTTAGTGAAGTTCTGTTGTCCACACTGCTCTCAAATATTTTGTAACTGTAAAAAAATGCTTTTGATGGTATAATTTGAGGAAAATCTTAAAATCCATATGGCTGCAATAGATTCTTCAATTAAAATTTATTATGTGATAAGTTGAAACATACACTTTTAAAGAGAGCTAGCAATTAATTAGTGCTTCTGCAGGTTTGTTAAACACTAGCAATTAGTTTACAGCAAAGCACAGTGTTGCTTTCTCACTTTCTCACACCTGGGAGAAATAACTCATCACCATTTGTATGCAACATCCACTTTTTTTGCTCCAAAAGTCCACCTTTAAAATACATCCTTAAAATGAAGTGTCTGCAAAGAAATTATATTATAGTTTAGGTTGGTGAAGGCTAAATCTCATGCTGTTTGACTCCCTCTCCTGTCTGTACTCATGTGTTACCTCTTGGCATATGTGGTAAACGTTTGGGAATGAGGATGGGCTTAGTTTTGGCTTTGTATGACCTTTAGCATAATTGGATCTTTGGCCATGTAATGGAGGTTGTAGAAGTTACTATAAAATCAATAAGAAGAATGTAAGGGTCACTCTGTAGCCTAATAGCTCTGCTATTCCTTCAGTGGTGCTATGCTCCCTCGGGTTTTTTTTTCTGGTATTCTTCTCGAGTCCCTGAATACCTTGCTTCTCATGCTCTTCAGTAAGTGCATGCTATACTAAAGCTATTCTCTGCAGGAACTTCCTTGTATCTTTTCTTGCTGCAGTAGGAAATGATCTGCCTGCAAATCAGCGTTTTCTCTGCAGCCTTGTAAAATTTATCATGATCCGTTCCTAGGTCTACCCAAGTTCCACTCCAACCCCAGCCCTTGTTTCCTAATTATCTCTGCCCTTTCTCATGGGCTGTTCTGCAGGATCCTCCTTTAGGGCACCCAATGACTTTCTTGCTGGACATCTGCCCAGATGGAGTACATCTCCTCGAGGAAATCTGCTAGCACTCCTTGTCAATAGGGTTCCTTTAATTTCACTATTGGGATAAACTTCAGGACAGCCTTGATTGCTTCAGGTTCTATGTCAGCTCTCTGTGGAAGACAACTGAAAAAAACCCTCCTCTTGCTCTGGTAAAATATCAACAGGAGGCTCAGCAGCCTGGCCAGGACTGTGATGGTCCTTGTCCACACAGTACAACCACCCTGCCCTGCAAGGGGATCCCCGCAGCACTGGAGAGATGAGCCCTCGTTTTTTAAGTTGAGCTAGAAATACCAGAAAAGATACTATCTCTCCTTGATGAAAAACAGGCCATGGGGAAGACGTTTGTCAAGATGTATGCAGGAATGGGATTTGTAGGGTCCTGAACATGCAGAGCTGTGCCTAAATCTGCTGGTTCTCTGGGTTGTCCCTGCCCAAGAGGGACCATTACTGTACGAGATGCTGTAGGAAGCAAAGTGGGACAGCAGCTTTGTGTGCCTCTGCTTCTCCAGGGGCTGCTTTGTGGAGAAGTGTTAAAAGAGAAAATCAGAGAAACAGAAGTGTTTATCTGAGAAAACTTCAGTGGGCAATAGTGCAAGTCCTCCCCCCCTTTTTTTTTTCAGTAGTAAAATCCCCGATTGGTTAGATTTGGCTATTCTATAAATCTAAAGTAGCAGTATGGTGTCACGTTTACTAAAGCTACGTTTCAAAATAGCAAAGCAGATTTGTTGCAAGCTATTTATTTCAGTACTCAAAGGGTTCCATTGAAGGTAAGAAAAGGGAAGTTGTCTTGAGGCTTAGAATCATAATTCCTTTCAGCATTTCCTTTTAAATCTCATGTTTACCTCCTGCAAAAACTAACCCTCCCTGTTTGTTGCAATTTTAGCAGAGGAGATGCTTTAATACTTTAAAATTTTGTTTTTCCTACAATCCAAAAGAGTTTTACACTAAACCTGGGTGTAAGTTTCTCACTGGTGAGCTGGTTAGCTTCTGCTATTGCAGGAAGTGGTTTTATTTTACTTTTTTTTCCTGCTTTCTTTCTATCTTTGCGAGTTGTAGGAGATAAACCCAAATGCTGTCTACAGACATGTGACCTAGATGTTTTCCGTTTTTTGAAATAGTTAAAACTGTTGCTGGTCGATGGCAGTTTGAGATGAGACAACGGCGCCTGTGAGGCTGTAGGTAAGGAACCTTAAATTCATCTTAACATAGTTTAAGAGACCTGTTGGTAAAAATTTTTTAAACAATCATAACTGCATGTGTTTTGTATGCGTTCAATATGCGTTGTGTTAACTACGCAATTATTTGATTCCTCTTGACATTTGTGAATTTGAAAGCAATGACCAATGGTGTGGAGGGCACAGATGTAAAACTGTTTTAAAGGCACATTTTGTGCTCAGAACTTAACAAATCTGTTGCATCCTATGCAGGATGCAGCTATACCTGATCCTCTCTAGTATCCCAAACCGCTAATCTCTTATCCCTGCCGGTACTAACTCATTGACCCCCAGATGTAGAAAAGGCTGGTGGCACTGACTGGGAAATGAAATTAGATCATATTTCCTAGCATTTGCCTTTGCCAGGTTCACTTTAGTCCTGTTTAGTTAACTGGCTTCCTGGCTGGTGACCAAGGAGGAGGCGATTAGAAACAGTGGCTACTGTATGAGTTAGGGATATGGGGGTAAGTATCTAGTTGCTACGTGGGATCACTAGAAGCTGCAGAGACAGATAGAAGGATCTCTTGCTCTGCCTGGTATCAAAAAGCTTGATACCACTCTATTATTCATCATCAATGTAATAAGAATAGGGCACAGGGAGGCATAAGGGGCATTGTACAGAAAATATCCTTGATTTGCCTATGGGCACTCTTGATGTTCATGGAGGTGTTCAGTGGAGACGTCATGATAGCACGTTGTCTGCGTGGGGCTTCTCAGGTCCAGACTAATTCCTCCTCTGCTCTGGAGCTGGGCAGGAAAAGGTAGTATCTCCCGAGTCTCCGTCTCACTCAGCGGTTTCTATCAGGAAAGATCACACTGCTGTCAGGGGGCAAACACCACTTTCTGCCCTTCAGAGCTTTACAAGGAAATAGCGATTTGGGAAGATGTTAAAACAACACAATATAACACTTTGGTTATGGGCCACAAGGAGGAAAGACAGAATTAGCGAGATTTGTTCTACGATGAAGATTTGTTTTCCTGGTAAGGTGTAGCTTGCTGAAAACTTTGTGACACGCACTCGTGTTTGTAACTGATAGCCTTATCGTAAGAAGCAACTTGTTTTTCTTTTGGAAATATGGGTCAGAGTTGAAAGATATCACACGTGGCTGGAAGCTCATTTTGAAATTGTGCGTACTAATTGGAGACAGATTTTAGCATAGTCTTGTGAGATTATATTTCAAATTTTCTGTACTTTTGGGAGAAAAAATAAAAAAAGCTGTCCTGCCTGCACACACAAATCAGCACAGATAGGGAAATTGTATTAAAAGAACAGGTTCTGTTTCTGGGCTGTGTTTGTAGTGGTTTTTTATGTTACTGCTGCAATGTCTTAGAGTCATTTGGAATGCATTTTCCACAGAGCTGTGAGATTTGGTAAAGCATTTTGAATTCTCAGAGTTATTTTTCTTTATTTTCTCCCTTCCGTGTAACTTACCCCTTTGTGTCCAACGGAAATTCATTTAAAACCAGCATCTCTTGTTCACTTTACCTCTCAATCCAATTACATCTGGAACGTACATTTGTTCATTTTCTTTTCCAAATAGAGTGAACAGCTGAAGCACTCTCTGTATTTTACAGCTCCTGCTGTACACTATTACTGAATTACAAGAAAACTTTGCCTTTTTGGCAGCATTTGTTGTAGAAACTTCCTTTTGCTTTGACATAAGAGATACCCTAGCTTGGAAGAGGTACTCTGCCATTCTTCCAGCCAAACCTGAGTGTGCGGCTCCCTCAAGCAGCACCTCTCACCAGGGCTGGGATTGCCAGAGCAGCAAAGGAGACATCTGTATCAGACCATGGGCTCGAGCATGTTCCTTCCCACCTGGAACGAGAAAGGAACCAGAAGATAAAATGGTGACAGGAACATATTTCGATCCTTCTCCTAACATTTTGGATGGAACAAACACTGCAACGACCGATGTGGTGCTAGCTTAACTGACACAGCTCTGGTTTGGATTTCTTTATCTCTTTATGGTCCCAGAAGTTATTATTTCTTTGCAGCAACGAGCTTCAGGCCAGGCTTTAAAAGGCAGTGTCCCAAGCAAGCGGGAGGGAGCTTGTGTCGTGATATCTAGTGCTGTAGCAAGGATGGCTTTTGCTGTGCCGCTCAGAAACTTCAGCTTGGTTCTCTGCTAATGAGTCCCACAGACTTTGAGCAGTGGGAGCTGCCGTATTATGGTCTGCTTCTCCTGAGTCACATGGGGCTTAATGGATTACAGGCAGCGTCTTCTGAATTTGCTGAGGCTCACAAGGTGCAATTCTGGTACTTTCCTTTTTAGATGCTTCTGTGCTATGTAAGCTCAGTCAGTGTGAGTTGCTAACCATTTAATGAGTTGTTAAAGCCTCAAATGCTGCTAAAAACTGTCTCTCGATGGTGGAGAAACCTGTTAGTGCTTAGGTGTGTTCTTAATTAGCAACCTAAAACATGGCAGTTCTACAGAACGTTTCTTAATACTGTATAGATATGGCTTGGGCTGATCTCTTTTAAAGACAAAACAAGGCATCACTTGAGAGCTAGCTAATGTCTCTATATTTCACTTTTCTCCTAAGACTTCCACATGGATGCATTAAACTTATGTCTCAGTGTTACAAAGACAGAAGCTGGTACTGGTGGATACCATCTAGATGAAGATACCTTGATTGTTTTACTGATTACATCAGATGATAGCAGTAAGCCTGAAGAAAACAGATGAAATAATCTTTTGGTCTGCCTTCTTACTATGTATCTACCATGGTACTTCAAGTGCCATTCATATCACAATGGCAGATTTCTTTACCTGGTTACACAAAACTGTCTCTTTTTCCATTCTGTGGTGGCTTCCAACAGCTTTTGTCACCATCAAACTAATTTCTGTGATGTCCTCTTAGGGTAGGCTGAAGGTCGTGCTGCCTTCAGGTTGCTTATAACAGCACACTTCCCTGTTGGGTGTGCATTTGGAATCTGTGAGCCTGGTCTAGGTCAGGAGGCATTGGTGTTACCTGTTTCTGAAACCTTCTCATAAGGTCGATCTGCTTCAACCAGTGGTATCAATGAACCTTAATTTCACTGATGTATCTCTTACTGATACCTGAAGGACAGAGGTGGTTTTTCTCTTTCTGTACTAGATGTTAAGATTGTGCCTCATGCACTCGACATGCCTCTGTCAGTCTTCCCTACTTTGAGAAATACTATATGTAGTATATATATCCAATACTATATAGTACTGCTAACTCCTCCTTTGGGCAGGGACTTCCTCAGTGCAGATCTATTTTCATTTTGGGAGTGAGATCTCTTATCACAGGGCCTGTGGACTCCCACCATCTTTATTACAACCTGAAGCACTTTGAGATGCAAACTTCCAGGAAGACTGAAATAGGAGCAGAAGAAATGCTACTGGATTCCAGATCATGCTGGAGAAGACATATTCTCAGTGCATTATTGGCTCGTGCTGAAGTTACCTGGAAGTATTGAGGTCTGGCATGTGTAAAAGTGAGTCCTTTTTGCCAGAAACTAAGAACCCCTAATTCATATGTCCTTGAATGTTTTGTCCCTGTTCTCTTCATTTCTCTGTATTTTCATTTGCCTTACTTAGCGTGAGAAAGAACTGGTTTTGGGAATAAAGTAGGAAAGATATGAGGGAGTTAAACAGATACTGGAATTCTCCAAATTGTCTTCTAAACTTGGGCCACGTGCAAGTTACACAGTAAAATACTAACTCAAGGCACAGATACCTACTGAAGCATTTGTTCAATAAATTAGCTAAGCAGGTTTGATATTACTATGGTGAGTGGTTTAAGATTGATTGAGACACAGTATAACACTTCCTAACATTGAGATTGGCAGGTATTAAATCATTCACTTGTAGTTAAGCTGGTTATTGTGGCTTTGTACTGTGGTTTTTCAGGAACATTTCTTCCAAAGCTTGTGCCCGATATACTAAACAGGCGCCGTCTTTGAGCACATGAACTTAAAGTGACTTCTGATTCCTTCTCCAAGACACCCATCAGTTTTCAGCACAACTGCAACATGATAAGAGGGGAGGAGCAAGAAGAAGGAGGAAGGAAAAACAGAAGTGAATGTGGCTTAGAGCTGAAGGGATGTACTTTAAGTACGTGCTTGCTCTTTGTTTCTCATTTCTTTTCCAGCCACACCCTGTGCAAAGCCACCACTGTACTTGATGCTGAATCAGATACCAAAAAGCCTATTTGAACCAAACACAAAAGCTCCTCCTAGGCGAGGCGTAGCGCTTAGCACCTGTACTTGTTTGTCCCACTGCTCAGGATGTTACTAAATTCTCTTCTTTTGTGGGTGAGGAGGGAAATGACACAGATGTTTTTTGAAGGCAATCGAAGCTCTGGAGTTACATTTCAAAGACAGTCAGCTCCATGGCTGGTGGGTCCGTGAGCAGCCTGCTGGGTGTCGGGATGATCTCAGCATTTCTGGCGTCTCTGTGGCAGCTGTGGCCCGGGGCACACCTGTTGCTGGGTTGGTCAGAGGAGTCAGCAGGGTTGGAGGAACTGAGCAGTTCATTGTGGCGGAATAGACCCAACATCAGCAGTGTGTCCTACAGGTTGTGGGGATCACCAGCCCACATGGTGATGCTGGCCAAAGCAAAACCCCTGCACACATTGCAGGAGAGCCTGATGGTAACACTATGGACATCCACAGCAAACACCAGCATGAAGCGTCCACGGTCTTTCAACAAAATGCATTTCTAGAGGATAGTTTCGCTACAAATGAATCAAGATTTTCTACCAAGAAGGCGTTACATCAGACTTTCCAACTGGCCAGGCTTCTCTGACATGTGTTGCCTTTTGTGCTTTGGGCTGATTAGTTCTGAGGCTTGATCTAGAAAGATTAATGTTTCTGTTACCAGCAATACGTTGCATGCTTGGTTACTTCATTAGCAAAAAATGCACAGCATAGTAGCCAGTTGTAACGAGTAATCAGATTATTGTGATGATATTTTGGCTAGAGAGTGACATTAATCCACCCACTCTTCTTGGAGTGGCAAAGGAAGTGGAAACAGCCCAAGTAAGAACGTATCAGCTCCTCCTTGTTCATTAACCTGAAACCCTGGCAAAGGCAGCCTTAACAGAAGCTTAGAGAGTCTAATGTTTTCAACCCATTCTAGACTTTCCTTTGGACAATCTAGCACTGGCTTTGGATTAAGTAATGTGCAGTCATACAGACCTAAGACATTCAGAATTGTTACATGGGGATTTTAATTGGAAAAGTCCCAGTTTTAATTTTCATCTAAAGTTTGAGTTGCCTTACAAAATCCTGCCTAGGGTGTGAGTAAGTGAAGAAAGGGAATCTATTAAGATGTGAAACAAAAAATATATAAAAGAGTGAAGAAAGTTAAATGAAGAGACTTCTTACTGTGTCGTGTGTCAAGATAAAGATGTTTAGAGAATAACGTTGATGCACTGTAAGGACATTTTAATGCAAGGATGTAGGAATGTAAAGGCTTGCTTGAGCTGAGCACAGTAATTTCAGCCAACAAGGGATTTGAGGGGTCCAGAAGCTCTGCATGTTACCATGTTACCTAATAAACAAAGAGAAGACGTCAGAGTTTTTAAGTATTTTTGCCCTTAACGATGTCGGGGACAAATGACTGCCTGCCATTCTTCTTGCTGTGACTGCTGGTGTTCACACGCGGATCTGGCAACTGCTGCACTTCTGCTCTCGCTGCTGCTGACTCTGACTGCTCCCACCACGTACAGAATATCTGTGGTGGGACTGGTGGTATGGGTGGGCTCTGGTCTCCTGGTCTGCAGAAAGCCCGCATGCAAGGTTTCTGGAGTCATCTTGAACCTCAGTGAAATAAAGTTTTCATCGGCCCCTTTGCATAATGAAAGAAATATTTTTGACACCACAGTACCGTTGGTATTTCCCATTTGCTGAAAGCAGACATCTTAGCCACACAAAGTGATATCAGATACTATCACATAAAACAAATGCCTTCGTCTTCTCACGTGGTGCTGAGAAACGCTGTGGTGGGGCAGGCACTTGGTGGAGCAGGCACTCCCGCTGTCTTCTGGGCCACGGCAGAGGTGGTTGGTGAAGAAAGCAAACTCGGGGCCCCACAAAATGCAGAAGAGGGGCTTGCGCGGTGCAAGCCGCAAAGGATTTCCCCTCCTAGTTCCTGCTATGTCTTTAAAGTTTTCTCCTAAAATTGTAGGTGCCGACTCTGCTGCGTTTCACAGCAGCGTCCTTTACAAGAGCGGCACCGGGAGCTCTGCAAAGGAAAGTGGAGATGGAGTGTGGGAACAGATTAAAAGTGTCTGGAGCTTTTTTTTTTTTCCCCTCCTCAGATGGGAAGTGGGAGCAGTGAGAAGTAGTAAGGGAGCAGCTGCAGGATCACAGCACAAAAACTGCTGCGGATACATATGGAGGAAGATTGAGAGAGGGTAGGAGGGACTGTTTCATCTGCACAGTGTGGGGAATTAAATATTACCCTGGGTAGTGGGAGGGAGGGGGTCTTGCTGTCCCAATAAGGGACAAAACTCTTGTTGAAGACACTGTTAAGGCAGGCAGGGTCAGAAGTAGTTGTATCATAATTTGTAAATAAAAAAAATATTATAAGTTTACTTTATTTCTTATTTTTTTTTTAAGTCTGAGAAGCTTTAAAGCCTTTCCTATTCAATAACCTCATTATCTCAGTTTGACAGATGTCTTCTGTAGGATGATGGATATATGGAACTGCAAAACGGATTAAGACATAAAAAATGTGCATTTAAACTACTAAGTTGAGGGACTGTGAGATTCCCTAAGAGGTTAAAATGACTGCCACTGCTTCATCAAAGGCTTAACAGAGCTCAAGAAGGCTTTTTTTTTTCTAGAGAAGGAATGCTGCTGCAGGAAGTAAGGGCTGGGAGGCAAACTAAGATGTGACTTACAACTGCTCTAAGTGTTGAGCAGTGCAAAAGTGATTTAGAGGTAGAGTGGGATAAAACTCATGCATAGTCTTTCTCAGTGATGAACATGAGATGCTTCCTTCTCCATGGATCAACCAGTGGAGCAGGTGCCTGTACATGAATGAGGTGCAGGTCACAAATGTGCTGTAACATCCTACCCAAGCTGGCCTTGTAATAGCTTGTTTATGTGGATGTCGTCAAACTGAAACTGAAATCTGTGTTGGCAGAGCTCTGAAGCTTAGAACTCACAGGAAGTTTGTTGCTTTGGCTATTTGCAGCAAGCTTTCAGGCGTTTAAAAAATATTTTTCTAATACATCATTTTTTCTTGTGGTACTAACTCTTCTACTTCTCTAGAGAGTTTGGGCTGTTCCAAAATTACCATCACCACATGTCTAGTTCAGGTAAGCATAGTAAGTTTGGACGAATATCTGAATCTCTGTGTGAAGTTCTGCAAAATTGAGCTGGAAGTATTTCAAGCAGTCTTACTTTGAAATTTCTGTCACTTCTGCTTCTGCTTGTATCTGTAAATACTGCAAGAATAACCTTTCCCATAGTATCTCATCACTTCAGATCTGGCAACATTAAAAGTAACAACACTTTTCTGAACATTTAGGCTCTAGGAACAGATTTCTTTCAAGCACCGGAGAAAATTTGTGATTCTTATGTGATCTTCCTAGAGAAAACATTGTATTTTTATTTTTTTTTAATTCAGAATTAGACAGCTTTAAACTAAAAAGTTACAATGCTACAAGCATCATATGCAGATGTAAAACGAATTTAAAGCTGGTCAGTCTTATGGTGGTTGGAAAGCCGCAAATCTAATGTACTTAATCCACAGCATGTAAGTGTAAAGCAGAAAGGAAGTAGGTAGAATGAATTTATCTTTTCCTCATGTGTTAGGTGAGAGCAGGGCAGGAGTAACCAAGCGTTCCTTTGTAGCACTTATCAGGTCTATTTTGGTATTAAATAAATTAAAATGTTATGAACCTTTTGGATGTTGTAAACTACTGGTTGCCATTGGTCTAATGTCTAAAACATTCTGCTACTCAATGTCATAGGATGCATTAGAAGCGTTTCATATTGGATGATATCTCTAATTTGTTTTTTTAATACTATGTGTATATGACCAATATTCATCATTTGAAGCACTGTAGTCTAGCTTGCACAGCATAGAAAATGGAGGCAAGTGTCTTGGATCAGATGCACTCCAGTTTTTCCAGCAGGAAGACCTAGAAGTAACAATTTTTCCCAGACATGTTCTTTTACATATTCAACTGAATTTCTACTATGGACGACTGTTCCCAGCACATATGTAGGCCAAACTGTACACAAAGGATACTTTTAGCTTCAAGTTCCACTTGAAACAGATATTAAATTGTCATAGGAGTCATGAAAATAGATTCCATTATGCTATCCCATATGATATATTGGGACAGACAAACTTTTGAAACAACTGCTACCTTTCCTGAGACCTTCACATGTAATGTAATCAAGAAACTAAGTGAGGTAAGAAAGAGACATGATCACATGCAGTCATTTGTTGACTTGAAGTGGATCTTTCACATTATTGCATGTGGTGGTGTTGTTTCCAATATCATCCTGGCGATATTACCTAGCAAGCATTTATTTGCGCAGGGAAGTCCTGCAGATAGCAGGCCATGGAGGATTACAGGATTCAGGTTGGACCTGTAGTTGTTAAATATTGATGTCATTGTATCTGCACAACTTTGGAGTAGTAACTGTCTCCCATTCTATTTTTTTACCAGCTCTCAGGCCAGTTCTATCCAGATAGAAAAGCATGTCTACAAGTAGGGTACAAGTAGCTTTTCCAGATCACTGTTTTGATTTGAAAACTGATCCTGCTATTTTTATAGGTCTACATATAGTAGGGAAGAGCCCCTGGGGCTTTCAGCTATCGTTTTCTACAAAATTTCAGAAAGACATAATGGAGGACTTTAGGCCCCTGCTTAAATCCTCATTTATAGCCATTGCCAGCCTAGCACAGCTCTTTAAACTTTTGGTCTTCAGGTCTCCATCCAATCCTCGAGACAAGTCAAGCAACAATTTATAATAATATTTCCACTGAAACTGTGTATTTGTGAAGATATTTTGCTGCTATCTGCTAGAAAGTGGGACTCAATATCAGCCTTCTATTATTTTATCCTTTTTTTGTTGTGTCAGGTGCTATTACTAGTTGAAAAAAATAGAAAAAACCTGCAGCCAACCTTCATAGCAGTAAGCCAGTCATGTTTTTAGCTCAGCAGTGCAGGAAATCACTGAAGCATCCAGCTGCAACAGTCTGTGAGATATCGTGCGGTGCGGGCTCTGCACCCGTGCAGGTCTGTGATGTACTGTAAGCAGAGAATCACATCTTCCTATTACGTGTGGCAACTATCAGGAATGAGAAATGAAGGACTGCATTTTAACACTTTAATGCCTAGGAACTCAGTCATCAAAACAACTTTAGAGTATGGCCTTAGACCCAAATTCAATGACGTAGCTACTGCACTACAATGGTGCAAGTCTGCGTCCTTCTCTCTTGCAGCTTGGTATGAAGTGTATTTCCATACCTGGTTCCATAAAGAAACCCATGCTTTGGCTTTCGTCCGCAGGTGTGCTTGATGTTATTTCTATTTTACTTTGACTCCCATTAAGTTCAAGCAGTTTGCTGTGAACCTGAGATCAGGATCAGGCCTTTACGACCCGTCTGTAACCGCAAATTAAGATGAAATTATTTTAAATGATAACACACTCTGTTCCTGGACTAAAAAAGAGTGACTACAAAGTCAGCCTTTAGACGCATGAAATAAGATGACCTCCATGATCCTTGCTCTGTGTGTTGCCTGTTCTAAGAGACACCAGCAAAAGTCTAATACGGCTGCAGCATGTGAAAAACTAAAAGTGGGTTGATAATTGATGCTGATGAACACAGCTTCTGTAGGACTTAGGATGTATCAGCTAACTCACTGAAGTTTGCTCATGAGATTGCAATTTTAGTTGGTAAGGGAAACTGTGATGTTGAGTGTAGGACGTTTGACATTTTACAGCAGGCTGACCTCAGCACAAAAATCTGATTTATTGTCTATCTGATACAAAAGTCTAAAACCAGAGTAAAGACCCAGGCGATGGTAATGTAGTGTCATTTCTGATCTGAGCAGGGATGTGACTGATGGTTGAAATTAATGCTACTTCCTAGGTACATATTACTCCAGGCTGGGTGACATCTTTGTGCAAAGGAAAAAGGCACAGGGATGTTACATCTGCTTCGTATTTTCATACACCAGATTTTTCTGTTTTTCTAGTACTCAGATACACTTGTTTCAGGACACTTCTGGGCACCAGCCCAGGACACCATATCCCTCAGCAGCCTTTGCTGTTTGTGTCCGTGCCCTGGGCGCAGATGTGGGACGTGTTAGCTGTGAGAGCAGCGCGGTGGGGATGACTGAGAGAAAAAGATGCAACAGAACGCAGATAAGAATAATTGAAAAAAAAAAAAAAAGCTCTGTGGCAGTTTTCTTGTTATCTCCTCTCTTTACCTCCAGTTTTTTCATCTGTCCCCCTTTATTTCCATCAGTCGTGTGTTTAAGTGCTTACTGCCCCTGAGCTGTACTTCAGCAGAGATAACAAACAGTGCAGCACAGGCTAAGAGCAATACCCAACAGCAGAAATATTTACGTAGGTGTGTTGATTTTAAACACTTCTTTCACAGACACAGCAATATGTTTTCCCTTTTAAGAAAATGCTCTGGCTCGTCACGTGTGTGGCATTAGCTTGTTTTTTCATTTGTTAACTCTTACTTCCTTTTCTGTTTTTATGATTTTTCAGCCTCATCGGACTAGTGTGATAGTGAATCTAGTGCCAATTTTTATTGTTCTGTGATATTATTGCACTAAATTTTGATTGATACTCTTCAGCAGAAGAAGAGAATTAGTGAATGTAACAAGATGCACTTTAATTTTGCAGTGTTTTCACTTTACTGTGTTAAGCATTTTCATGTTCATTATGCTTCTGACTTGATAGAGGTTCATATGTCATAAGGAGTAAAGTTGGAAGAGATTAAATGCTTCTTTTGATAAATTCTGAAAAATATAAACAACATTCTTTAATCTCATAATCCTGAATAACAAATGCATCAAATGAAATTAATCATGGATTCTTGGATAAAAGTACTTGTTACGACTACTTGGTGCAAGTTACTAATGAATGTTTTCATTCTGCCTTTCACTGAACATAGCCGTAGGAAACACAGGGATAGCTCAAAGCCAAAATTTAGAAATACTACTATCCTCTCGTTCCTTGAAAAAACAACACTTTGCTTTGCTTTGCTTTGCAGAAAATCTATATACTAACTTTACTGATACTATACCAGAACTCATGTTCTTGGGTAAGATTGCTCAGTCTTCTCATTCTATGATAATTACTGGGCAAAGTAAAATATGAAAATGGATTAAAAACCTGAAAAATGCAATATGAAACTTCCTCTACATCCATGAGTTTCTGTAGGAGCGGAATATTTACTCGTTCTTACTGTGTGACAGAAACCATAATTAAGCTACCAAGGATGTAAAAACAACAATGAGATGAGCAACTCACTTTCTTAATTTTTGCAAAAACCTAACAAGTGTGTTTTTCCTTTTTTCATGGAAATGATAAATAGTGAAATGAAGTTCTTTTATTTTTTGTTTGTTTGTTTTTTTCATTTGGAAGTTAACAATGTTACTTTTTTTCTTTATTAGAAAAATATTTATCCCATCAAAGTAAAACTAGAACTAATTTAAATATTTTCACTGTTATCAAACACTAAGGCTTTGTGAAAACACTATTTTTAAAAGAAATGCCACAAAGGCTCTTGAAAATAATTTTGCCAAGACCCAGGACTTTCTGAGGAGGCCTGAGACCTGATCTCTGCAATTTGCTGTGTTAATCTCTTTAACCTGGGCCTGATTCTCCAAAAAGGGAAGGCTTTACTCTGTGTGCAGATTTGCATCTGCAATAACCTTTCGGTTTTTCACCTCTGTCATACTCATCACTTCCACACCACGTGTTTGAAAGTCAGCTGTACATTTAGAAATCAGTATTTTAGGATCTTAACTATTCATCTGCCAGGCATGTCAAATGTCACTTGACCGTTTAGCAGCCACCTCACATCTGGCTTCAATTCAACCAGATTTACTGTGGGGATGCTCTACTACTTGCTGAAGCAGGCTTGTCTCTTCTCTGAGCATCCCAAACAAAGAGATAAATTCATGGGAAAAACAACTGCAGGTGTTGGTCCACTGAGGCCAATAATTTAATTAAAAGTATGAACTCCTTCTACTCTAAGTGATGGTTTATCAGCTCCTGATAATGAAGTTCTCCTTTCTCCTTTTTTTTCCTCACTCTGTGAGTCACTTTTCCTGTGTCATCCTTCCAACCTCAGGTCAAGGATTTTTATCACACCTGTGCTGTTCCTCGACTTTTCCCCACCCTTACCCAACCTGCTGCTTCTGTTCCACAGTGCTCCAAAAATGTTACTTCCAAGAGGATTTTTCGATGTGTTTCCGTGTCTCCCTTCTCTTAGATGAATGCCTTGAAGTTATGGCGCCCCTTTCCTCCAGGAATCCTATAAACGACAGGGAGGGGAGGGGGGTAAAGTCTGTCTTGGTTTAATGCCTTTCTCCAGCAAATCAACCGTAGGAGGTTTCAAAACTAAAATTTATATCCAGATGCTAACTATTTGCCAAAAGGCAAATTAGCTAATTATATGATGAACATGGAGTGCCTCACAAGCAGTTGCACCGGACTTGGCAGCTCTTCCTTCCAAAATACATGAACCGAATTCCCCTGCAAAACTGTCCCAAACTTGGCCCTGATGCTGCTAATAGCAGTTTGGAACCACCAAATCATAAAAGCGTCAAAGAAAATTCCTTTTCTATTTTCTGCTAGCATTTTATCTGTTTCCTAACTGTCTCATCCCTCTGGTTTTTTGGTGTTTGTTTTTTTTTTTGTTTTTTTTTTTTTTTTAAATTAAGAGGGCAGAGTGTAAGACCTACCAAATTCTTCTTCCAAACATGAGTGCAACACTTCACATTGGGTTGGTGGAGCTCATATCCAGGATGCCATCTACTGGCATGCAGGGCTGATAACGCCGACAGGAGTCTTAATGGAGTCTGGACAGCAAAGGATTTCTACCTGAAAATCCTAAGGGAGCAACTCTTATCGCTTGTGCCTTTCCCTCGTATTCTGCAAGATCTCACCCCACTCTACGCTAAAACAATTATAATCTGATGGTGGAAATGCTGAGTTTTGGGGTTTTTTTTCTTTTGTTTTATGGTGTTTCCTTCAATTTTTGTGTCTTAGAAAGTCTCCTTGCAATACTCTGATATATGTGAATTAGTTCCACTTTTGGGGGAATTTAACCAAGACTGAGTGAGATTAGAATAAAAATTTCCAGAAGTGTTTGTAGACTTGTAATGTACTGATTGTGTTCCTACTTGAGATCCAGGGCATGACTTTGTCATACTATTAAACATTCTTGTAGCACATCATGTACTGACAACACCAGACAGAGACTACCTAATTAAAACTGATAATGCTCCCAAGAAGAGATATTTCAGAGTTTTATAGTTGGGAGATTTCAGAAGAAAATCTGAGAGATGTGCTCCAGCCAAACATTGGATCAGTGACAGAGCCAGTGTTGCTCTCGTCTCTCGAGTCTGATCAGCTCTCCAGCCTGTAGCCTACTGAAAATCTGTTGAGAAGCAATTTTGATTTGATACCAATGTGAATTACAAAATGGTTTGACTCTCCAAGTTTAGAAGGAGGAAAAAAATTATTTCCTACTTAAAGCTGCTGCAGACCTTGCTGCCAAAATGGCAAAGTGTCCCTGTGACATGGATTTGAGCAGTGACTGCTTTGAAGGGTGGTGAGAAGTGTCTCTGGTCCACGTTAAGACTGTTCTCCGGTGTCATATAAGAGCTGTGCAGCAGAAATAGATATGCATACTCCTGAGTATCGGGGAAGAGCTTTAGCTAAATTTTTCTCCTCTCTTTCTCTGGTTCAGCTTCTGTAGGTTTCCTTGAGTATTTAATTCAATGCAGGAAACAGCCAATGAACATGAGCTTTACTGTTGTTTTTATCAGAGTTATTGATTCTATCAATGCGCATAATGTTGGGTGAGTAATGACTAACATTGAAGCACTTTCTTCACATTTTTCTTGTCAAATGCTGTATTTCCATATATCTGGCTGCAGGAGTTTAAATACCTCTGAAGATATTCAAGAGTCTGCTGGACATGGACCTGGCAAAACCACTTCTAGCTGCTCGTGCTTGAATAGGTGGGGTGGCCCAGATAACCTGCAGAGGTCTCTTCCATTCTCAAACATTCTGTGACCACATGACCTCTCATTATCATCCTCCACATCTAACACACTTTTCTGTAAGGAATTAATTTATCAGGGCCAGGAGGGGGTGAAGCTGTGACAGCTGTGTCCCTCCACAGGCACAACAGCTGTGGTCCTACCCAGAGACATGTAGTGGTCCTCCTTGTCTCCCTCTCCCACATCCACACTAATACTGCATCTTTCTCTGCTCTGATGCCTTCATAGAAAAGGCCTTTCTTGAAATCAGAGTATTTGATCTTTCAGAGTCTTCAGAAGTTGGGGAGATGTCACTAGAGAAAGTTGTGCTTTTCAAACCCATTTGGAAAATGCTGATTTTCAACAGTTCATATTATAACCACGCTTAAATGGATTTCCATTTCCCTAGCTCCATAGTTGGGGAACTAGCAATTCTAGTTTATATAGTATCTCTTCCTTACACATTTTCTCATACAGTTACATAGCAATACAAATAGCAAGTTTTCCTGTGACTCTTACCGTATTACTTCACTCACAATTTACATATAGCAGTGCCATGATGAACTATGGAGGAGGTAAATCGAGCAAGTGCTGTATGTCACTGTCCCCATTTTTGTGCAAGAAATATAAAGCAAGTTTTGCTGATGAATAACATTCTGGGAATTTGAGTAGCTGGAATGGAGTTTGTTGAGTTGTACTAATGCTGGAGACAGGAGGTTGAACAGCAGCACTGCTAGAGAAGGTGATCCTTTCCTTCCTTGTCCCTCCAAGGGCTTGGAGCTGATGTGCTCAGCATTTTTTCACGTCAAAATTTTAAAAATGAGCAGAGAAAAAAAATAATCCCGTATGTTCTCTTGGTAGAATTGTAAAAATTAATGGAAAATTTATTAGATCCGGGCTCAAATCTAGGCCATCAGCAGGGTTGCAGCGTGGTCCTGTAACACTTGTAACATGCACATAACGAACTGTGGAGGTAAGATATGTTAATTAGCTTTGCAGCATGTCGTTTTTCTTTGCAAGATTTAAAATGTGTAGAGTGAGCAAGGCCAAAGACAAAGTGTAGTGGCTGCCAGCTGGACCTGACAGAGGCTTGCAGGGAGATTACACCGTAGAGGAGAATGGCTTTTGAGATAAGGATAATCTTTTACATAAACTAACTCTTCCAAGGCAGTTTGGATGGGTGAGTGATAAGGACAATAATAAAACTACAGCCTGACACAGCTGATAGTTATCCTGGTGTTCAGAGATGATCTAGATCTTTCCAGCAAGATAATTCAGCTTCTTCTCCTGACTACAGTGACATATAACTGGCATTGATGCAGTTTTGTATGAAGGGTCCCTAGATTAATGCTCTTTTTTTATGTTCTTCAGGTCAACCCAGCAACCATGGAAAGGTCTACAGCTCCTGATACGGTGTCTGAAAAGCCTAATCCTTCCCACCACAGTACAGGAGCTGTTCAAATGAGGATCAAAAATGCCAACAGTCACCACGATAGACTGAGCCAAAGCAAATCTATGATTCTGTCCGAGAATGTCAAAGTCGCCGAGCCTGTAAGTAGAATACTTCTAGTATTTCCTGAGTGTCCCAATTTTTTAAAAACTACAGAATTATCTTAAAGTACTTGTTTCATGATCATCCCTTGCAAGGAGGGATTTGACGCTGCTGATATATTTTTTGAACTATGGCTAAGTGTTGGAACAATTTTCCTTCATTGAAAGACATATTTTGCTTTTGGTGGCCATGATCATAACATCTACTCACCATTTCAGTTCTCAAGGGCTACAGTACTTAAGTATGGCTGCTGTGGAGAATAGTACTTATGGTATCAGGCGTATGTCATGTCTTCTCAAAAAGCAACCTTTAAAAGCAGTCAAAAGAAAAGAAATGGAAATTACAACTTTGTAAATAAAGGCCAACTTTGTAACAAAAATAAGTCTCACCATAAGAATGAACAAATTTAAAAAAAAATCAGACTTTGATGTTTTCTTATTATTTTAATAGTTGACAGAGCTGAAAGAGTTGAGTGATTTTGTTGTCCATTACCATTTTTTTGGAAATTAAATAGTTAGTGATGAACTATTGCCAATTGCGTCCCTGCCCCTGTACTCCTTCTGAGCTACTAAACAAACTGATTGGTATGAGTCTCCCCTGGTTAATTTTCTTCCATAATGGTGGCAACTTGCAGCTGAGGCCATACGATGTTACAAAATTATTTATGCAATATTAGCTACTTTTTGGACTCCAGATCCATTTTGTTCTCAGAGAATGCAAATGAGGGAGAAAACTCGGTTAGCTAGGGACAGAGTCCCAGGTCTCAGTCACTTCTCACAACCATGCCAACCATTAATTTTTTGTTTTGCTGAAGTAATGGATCCCTATGAAATATTTAGCTTTCTAACAAAGTGATTAAATGGAGTAACCCTAAGATAATAGCTGCACTTTCCCTTTTTCTCAAAGTTCCAATTCAAAATTCAAACTTATTTAGAAGTACATTATTTTAATCATCTTTTTCTGGTATAGCTTCGCTCATTTCACCTTACGTTTCAGGAAAGAAAAGCCTACTTAGATGTTAGCAGCTGATAAGATACTCATTTACCTCCCATTTAAACATTATGTACACTCTGTACGTGTTTCTTCCTTTTTATCTGACGTGAAATGTTTCTCCATTACAAACCTGGAATGATGCTTATCGCAATTTTCTGGGAATATTATAATATATTATCAGGAAGAACTGTACCTTTGAAAAAGTTTAAAAGTTAAGTATATTTAATGATGCCTAACATATTTTATTGGCTGTGTTTAACAAAAGGCACTAGGCTGCAGTTGTTTTTGACAAGCATGAAAACATCACAGCATGAGACTGCAAAAGGAATTATGTAGAGAAATTACAAGTGATCCATCTCTCAATGAATTATCCACCTCAATAGCCTGCAGAACTCAGCTACCAATTAACACCTACTTTATTACATGTTGGGATGTACTTAATAACTTTCATGTGTTTATGCACTATTACCTTGACTGATGCCTCTTGTACAATTAGGCATAATTGGCATATCAATATGCAAAAGTTAAAAGGATTAACCCTCTTAAAACTAATGAGCATTTCTGTATCCAGCTGCTAAATGAGACAAAATTAGCATTTTTCACTTTTGGGCAGGATTTTATCATGCAGTTTCTCATTGTTGATATTACCTTGTTACATAACTTTAGTTTTGGGGATAGTATGCTGGACGGTTATGGAGTAAGGGCTCTAAAAAGTTAAATTAGACATAAATATTCACTGCTGCATTCCAATAACTGTCGCAGGTACCTCACATTTTCATGGACTGAGAGCTGAAAAGTTGCTTTGTGTTACATTTGTTTAGTAGCTAATTATATAAAAGCGGAATTTTACTGAGTATGTGTCATTTTACCAAGCAAACTTGGCTCCGACATAATAGATTGAAAGCTTGCCATGCTACTAATTTCCTTTCTATTTCAATTCTTTTCATCTCTTTTTGCCATGCAGAATTTTCTGACTAGATATTGACAGACTGAAAGTCTCTTGGCATACTTACTTAAATAAGCCTCTTAAAGTTGTTTGCTAACGCCCAAACTAAAAGCAAAATTCCTAAGGATCCAAGTGTTTCCAGTTATGCATTTTAAATGCAGTGAGATTCAAGTCGAAAGCCCAGTGAAATATCAGCTGCATGTATCAATTGCATGCTGACATATCTGAATCCGTGCATGTGATTTGGGAAGGATTTGGGGGGAATTAATGCGGGAGAGCAGTCGCCGTCTATCCAGTTGTCTTAAAAAAAATAGGATCCAACCAATACACACACACATGCATATGTATATGTATATGTATATGTATATGTATATGTATATGTATATGTATATGTATATGTATATGTATATGTATATGTATACTTATATGTATATACACACATTTAGTAATCTCTTTTTTTGCAATTATTGACCTTCCTTTCCAGTGCACGTATACACAGCCTTCACTTTTGCATTTAAAGGCACACAGATGCCTACTAAGAGATACATATGTTACAGCAAAGCTAACTATTTTGTGCTAGAAGGGGAAAAGGATTAATCCTGACTTTTCTATTCAGAAATTTTCCATTTACAATAGTCTGCCTCTGTTTAGGTGATACCTATGAGGTATCCATTTACACTTATTGTCTTTTTTATATGGACTGAATATTTTTGTGCATTTTATAGTGACAATATCGTCAGAGAGATTTTTCTCTTTAAAATCTAGAAACAGCTGAATAAGTGGCTCCATATTACTCTTTTGCCACCTATATTTGGCATGTGCGCTGTATTCCATGTTCCGTTAATAAATGGGTCAAATCCTTTTTAGTTAACTTATGCAAAACCTGCCGACTTCAGTGGATTAAGGTAATCAGCATTTGGCACATTTTTCACGATCAATGGAATATATGTTGCTAAAATACATTTGGAACAAAAAATCAACACTCCAGACAATAACAGCCAAAAGCCAGGCACGAAACTAGGAAGATGACTGGTGATTTATAGAGAAGAAAATACTTAATTTTCTCTGAGGGATTTGTTGTATTTTCAAGCATTTGCTGTGACGCTTGTAAGCACACCTGGGGCTATACTTCGGAAGGTGGACAGATTATTTTCTGTAGTGTGACAAAGAAGGATATGCATCTTACATCAGTAGGGCCATATGCACTTGTGCATTTTATAGTGGCGAAGATGCAAATGCGGAATGCATAAGCTAATTGATGCGAGAGCGAAATGTAGATTTGTGGGGGGGTTACGTTATTTATTTCGATGGAAATGCTTGAGCTTTGTGCAAAGGTTGAAATTTGTAGTAACGTAGAGTTTAAAGAGCACAAATCATGAAGCTGGACACAGAGTGTGGTAAGCAAGGGCTCTTTCTGTGCTTAATGTTAGTGTCTGACCTAGCGGTGTAAATGAATATTTGCTATTTTCATCTGTTAAACTCCAGGGAAGTGCATTTTACTTCATTCAGAGCAACTTCAGACAATGAAATGCCTTTTTTTATTGGTGTCTATATTAAGAGTTAGAACCTATTTAGACATTCCAAAATGTTAATGTATTAGAGCTTTTTCTGATTAGGTTAAACAAACTGGTAGGTTTATTTATCTCTCTAATACATTATCAGGGAAACGGAAAGCAATCTTCTTTTGTTTCTTACTCTTGTGATCGTAGAACACTTGCCAAAGTTATGGCTAGCCAAAAAGATAGAAATAAAATTGCTAAAAATATAAGCCTTCTGTTTAGCAGAGTTTTTGAGCCATGTTTTGAAAATGCAGGGCTTGTACATGTTTACTTCAAATCAAGCTTATAGTCAAGTTTGAGGCTTTGTTTGTATAGATTGTCCTGAAGTAGATCCTGATATTTAATTAAAATGACACTAAATCACATTGAATTGATAAGACTTGGCATCTCAAACAAAGGTAATTGCCCGTATTGGTTTTGTACAAAAATAGAGCTGCTTGGAAAATGTGCAGCCAACACAGACTGTCAACTCCATTTATAGATCGATATGTGAAAACCATTGATCAGGCAGGCATGTGTAACAGTAACACTTTGCATTTATTTGTTGTTTTTATACCATGTTAAGGCTTACAGGATTATCGGCTTCCAAAATATTTTGACTTCCTCGTAAATATGTTATCTGTTTAATGTTAATTACAAGACAGTCTCCAGCCCTCTTTTAGAGTATTTTCAGTTTCATTGCTGAGGGTAGTTTCAGCTGAAAATGGATTATTTCAATCTCTGAGAGATCATCAGAGCTTCTTCTATAGTATAGTTTATTTAGGGAAACTTTTTGAAGATTCTTTCTTTTTTTTTTTTTTTTTCCTCCTGATTTACTTTTTTCCTGGGGGAAGAAACACATCTTAACAAAATATTTCTAAAAGAAGAAAACCTTCTCCAGTCATAGTGGAGGTAGAAGGGTGTTGCATGAATTAGATAATAGCAGGTAGAAAAATACATGAGTTTCCCATTACAAGTGTGGTAATTGTTAATAAATGTGAGTTTACCCCTTGTTTACTCCAACTATTTCAGGATACATATGAAAGCAGTAAGTCTACACAGTTCAATTTTACTTCTTGACCATGAATATTAAAAAAAAATACATTAATGTTGAGAAACATTAGCTGTTCTCCTTTCTAGTACAGGAAAATGAGAAATGAGGCATGTCATATGTCCCTTTACTGTATTCAAACTGGTTTTGTGCTTTCAAATCCTAGATCAGCTCTGGTGGGTGCCGTGCTTGCAGCCTGACTTGTTCGGCCCTCGACTCCTCTTTTTCAGCCATTTACTTGAATAATCAGCTGTTCCTCCCATCTGAGGAGCTGCTTGGTGGCAGGAGTCCTCCCAGGTGTACCCCTAAATGCTCCTGTATGTCCTACATACCATAAACCCCTTTGACATAAAGGTTGAAAGTAGAATATTAATGCATTAGAATATCTGAGGATTCAGTTTACCTTCAGTACAATGCAAGTTGTCTCTCAGACCTTTTTCATAATCAACATTTTGCATGTAGGCTGAAAATGAGCCTGTTGTTTTTTTGGAATATTTTGTTCTTCCTTTTTTTTTTCTTACATATGCCCTGTGAGAAGGTATTCTTTAGTGTATATTTGTATTACAGCACTTCAACTGAAATAATCTCGTCTAAAAAGGAAGAAGTTAATTGTATTGTTAAATTCCCCATTTATTTCTCCTCCAAACATTTCCACTGTACCATTTCAGCCGCGTTTCTTGATAGGCAGCATCATAATGAGATCATAGAAAAAAGAAATAACCAGCACCTATTTCTTCTTAAAAGCGAGGATAAATTCATTTCAGCTCTTTTAAGGGAGTGGTGAATGTAACTAGTTTGGCTTCCTTGTTAAACCAAACCGAAGTTCAGACGAGATATTATATGGTTGGAATTGCTGATTTTGACTTTTACTCAGTGTGACAGAAGGGTAGAAAAAAAGGTTAAAAAACTTCCAGGTTTTTTTCTTTCTTTCGTTCTTTCTTTCCTTTTTTTCTTTTTTTTTTTTTCTGCAGTCTTACATTATCTCACGCTGTGAAAATCTTTACTCTATTTACCAAGCACAAATTAGTCTTGCCAAAGGTTCTGAAAGTTTGCTACTTCAGCTTAGATCCTAAAACTTCAAAGAGAGATGCAGCCCTACAAATTAGTGTGTGTGCTCTGCCATGGCTATTTTAACTTGAACTTAACTAAATTCGTTTATAATTTAGTACTGATTGAACGCTGCCATAAACATATACGGGATACATTTTTTAAAGTTAGTCCTCTGATTACTAATTTGAATAAAAAACTCTAACCTTGTTAGCATCTGGACTTATTTTCATAATAACAACCCCTTCAGAACCTACAAAGTAATGAATAATTGACAACAAATGAAATGTTTTGATAGTTGTCGGCACAAAGCATGTTTAATGTTTTGTGTTGCTTCCTAGCTAATTATGTAGATGACACATTTGTCAGACCTTGACTGCCATTAGAAACGTGTTTCCAGAGGGGAGAAAAACAGGCTATTCATAGAGTAATTAACTAGAATGCTCAATGACCTGTGAGAGATTCAAATGGCTGCCAGTTCAGACATTGTTTTGTTACAGAAGCAGAGGGGTAATTAAAATTCCAAATTACAGTGCTATGATGAAGCATTTGTTTGTTGACAGTATACTCTTACTCTAGTTTGTTAATTCTTTTTTAAATTGCTTCTAATCCATTTTATAGCTTTAGGAGTTCCGTCTTTGAATTTACTGACAACTAATATTATGGCAAATTGTTCTTCGGCAGACCACTGCGGGCTTGGCAGTTTCATGGGAGCACAAGGTGGGTGGGATAGAATTGCTGTTCTCTCCCTAAACTGACATATCATGTGCTGTCATCGAGAGGCGGCTAACGCGGCACATCTTGTGAAATGATATGTTCATAATTCTGCGTTAGGGAAGATGTCTAGTTAGGGGAGGAAATGGTTCAGATAAAGTAATAATAATCAAACAAATTGAGGAAGGTGTCCTAAAATGTTAGAGGGAAAGCTCTGATACAGTCGGGGCGAGGGTGACCGTGGGTTAGGTAAGAACTTTGGGAAGCTGAGGTCTGCTCGGTAACGGAGAATTGGAGGACAATCGCCTGCGTGAAGAAATCAAGCACAAAATATGAAGAACGGGACGTTTCATAAGGTTCGACTGTATCTTTGCCAATGCCCTTTGCAGGCAGTAATGGACATGACAGGAGAAGACGTCTTTCCTCGTGTAAACGGGGACTCTTTGCAAGACCAAAGTGTTAAAGTTCCCTAAACAATGAATTAAATGCAAGCTCGAGTGAAATATTTATTTACTTTGCCAAAAGTGCGAATTCGGCTTTGGCTAAGGAGATGTGACAGAAGTAACATGGTGTTTGACGCAGGAGAGCTGACAGCGGCATGGAGTGAGCGCTGATTATCCTGAAGACACTGTCAGCTAGGATTGATTTCCACTTTCTCCGTTTATGTAACGGTTCCTGTAATACAGCTGACCCCAAATCACGTTACCTTGTCATTTCTCTGCATGGATCAAGAAGAGACGAGCTGAAAATAGCTAGGCACTGACCTTGAACTTGCCGGAGAAGCGAGAAGTGACAGTGGGGGCTTCCCAAGCACAAAAGGCGCTGGTGGTTGCGCTGCGACGGCGGAGCACGAGGGGGCAGAGCAGCACTAGGGATGGCAGCCCAGGCCACCAGAGCACGACTCCCTGCCTTTTTACTATTATTATCCTTTCTTCCATTCATTTATTAATTTATTCACTTGTTTCCCCCTTAAAAAAGTTGGGGAGAGGCTAGCTAGGAGAGCCGCCAGCGCCAAAACCTCGGCGTTCCCGTCGCCCGCAGCTTTGAAAACGCAATTCTTCAAATCCACTCTTAATATTGAAATACCTTCCTACCTGAATGCATTGCTGGGAAGTTTTGCATCCTCACTATCCGTTGTTTTCTCAGCATCTAGCAAAAAAACAAAACGTTTGTGCTGTCATTAATAGAGTTGTCTACAATTTTGGGGGGGGCTGGTGTGTGTTTGGCGAGATCAATGAATTCCTCAAAGCCTGCAAATCCCTTTGAGTTTGATAGAGAGCACAGTGTAAATATTATAAAGTATTTTTCAGCTGATAGGACAAACTAAAAAAAAAAAAGTAAAAAAATAAAGAGTTGTTAGATTTTTTTTCTTCAGATGTGGCATATCTCTCTGTTGTAATGTATATCTTGAGGCAAAAAAAAAAACTTGGTTGTGAAAATATTATTTAGTTTACCATCTAAAAATGATGCTCCACTTCTTTTGTTTCATATTTTCTTTTCATCCACGTTTGCCTCTTAACAGCCCTTTTTATCTCTGATGCTGGCAGTAGCTGTAGAGACTTGAGATGCCAGTGCTGGCTCTTCTCAGGGATGCGGGATTTTGGGGAGTCATCACTTGGTACAAGAGCTTGGGGCAGGACCAGGAGCCCTGTACTCAACCTTTAAGATGTCTGCCACCTTCATGTGGTGGCATCAAGGCATGTGTGGCTTCTGGAGAGGCGATGACGGGTGGTCCAGTCCAGACCCTGCTCTTCTGCCTCACCAGCTGATGGTTCTCTTAAGATGTGGTGCATTCCCTCAAGGGAATATCAGTTGCTGTGGTGCAAGTTGGTTTGAGGACTCTTCCTTTCAGTCTAATGCTACCTACTATTCACATACCCTGTTAGATATCTTTGCAAAAGCAAAATATCGTTGCATTTTTTTTTCCCCACAAATTAAGCCGTTTTTTTTACTTCCAGACCACCATAGTTTTCCAGACTAATGGAAAGGCAGAAGAAGAAACACTGAGAAAACTTCTTCTAAGGTTCTGTTTGTACTTCTTCAGAAAATGAAGGAAAATGCGAGAAGTAAATACACGTCTTTCCTTTCAAAATTATTAGTTTCACTGTAACCTGGAGAATTCTGGTGGAAATTTATGCTAATATCAATTTTTGGCCACATCACATAGGTATGATGTCTTGTTTAGGAGCAGAGTACAGATGCAGACTGAAATTATCATTTCTTGGCGGTAACTAGTGGCCACGGGTTTGTAACCAGCAAGAGTCTAGAAGGTAAAAGCAAAAAACCCACACCCCCTCTCCTTCATTCTTTCTATCAAAAACATGTAAAAATTATGAATTTGATGCAAATGAGGTGAACTGTGAGAGCTCCGAAACTTTCTCTCTTTTGTCTTAGCTTGTTCAAAGCCAAAGGATAATCATAGGGTTGAATCAACTGCTTACAACTCAAAACTTAATCGTTCCCAAACTCTGCAAAGTGCAGAGCTGTACTGGTAAGTTGACTGAGCAGACTAGGAAAAGCTAGGCATGAGGTTTTAACCAATCAGAACCCCGTGAATAGTATTATTTTGTGTAATTTAACATCTAATTCAGATTGTAATGATCGCAGCACTTTTGTATTACCGTTATTTCATAGTCCATTCCACATATCCTTGTGGTTTTCTCTAGTAGGTAGAACCTATTTCCTGCATCTGTTCTGAATGTACTTCGCAGGCTTCTAATTTTTCTGCTATTTTATCCTGTAGACAGTGGCACTCCAATGTATAGATATGTTAATGACACTGAAGTTACTATCCTGATGCTAAAGGTCCCAACACAATATAAAGATACACCTCTTTGCTTCAGGAGTGAGATAGCAACATGCCATGATGATAGAGAGATGATATTTTATATCTGTAATATTTCACTTGGCTTCCATGATAGCCTTCGTTGTATTGATTTATTGCAACCATGTGGAGAAGGAGCCAGATTGGGATTTGCCATGTTTCTCTTGGTCACAGTTTGGACATTTGGCTGCCAAGAGATTTTTGAGTCGTTTCTTCTGCTTCTCTCCTGTAAAATGGGACTGAGGATGATGCATATCTCCCTTGCACAAGTTACAGAGTCTGCCTCAGAGCTGGGTCGGCTGTTATGTTTCAATCATGCTCATTACATAGATAATTTTATTCTCATCATATTAACTCTATTAATTGAAATAGAATTATTCCACAATTATGCTAGTGTAACTGAGAGGGGAACTTGGCCCCAGGTCCTGTACATTTTCCATATCTATATTCTCTGTGCTTAACTCTTTCACTATTTTTCATCAAAAAATCTTGCTTTGGCTTCATCATTAATCAGTTCTGTTCCCTTGGTTCTATACCCATGTGCATTTAGCAGCATTAGGTTTCTCTGAGGGCTTTCATGTTTCATACCGTGTGTTTCAAAAAGTATGCTTAAAAAGTATTGTTTAAAAGAGTCTCTTTGGCAATATGTGTCAGTGAGCACCGTGACGAGGAACATAAGCCGTGGAATCCTATTCTTCTTGCGCTATCTTTATTAAATACTGTGTTATGGCTAAACCGTGGCATCTAACACATTTCCTCTCAAAATGCGGTAAGATTTAAAATATGTAGGTACTGAAACTGAGATGATATCAAACTTCCTGTAGCTAGTCTTGGGCACCTGACATGCATAGTTTCCCACAGGGGAAAAGTAAGCTCCATTTCTTTAAGTTTCCAATGAGAAGGGACATGTGTCTCCTTGCATTGAGTTGCATGATATCACATCATGTGACACAAAGTGACCCAATGCAACATGACAGCAGAGGTAAAGAACCGGGGTTTGTTTTTTTGTTTGTTTGTTTGATTACTGCAGTGAAATAATTACACTGCCGATGCAGTGAAAAGGGGATCAAATTATTTTGTGCGTGTCCTAAATACATGTGCTGTTGCACAGTATTCGGACAGGGTCACTAAATGTTATTTAATGTACTGAGAAGAGGATTTAAAGCAGGCAGTAGAGTGTCCTTGTTAGGCAACATGCCTATTCTTAGACAGATAGTTGACAGCAGCATTCTCCTGCCCTACATCAGATCAAATTCCTTTTGAAGCTAGCCTTTTTTTTTTTTTTTTTTAATTGCAGGATCCAATCCAGTCATGTTAATATGGTAATATTTTACTTCCTGTTTGGTGAGGTTCATAGCCTTAATGGAAATAGGTCTTGATCTCCTGTGATTTTGTGTGTATGGGTGTGTGTGCATATATATACGCAGCCACGGCAAGACTGGAATTGAAACCTTCCCTTTCAAAGGGCCCAAGACCCTACGCCATGAGATAAGGAAGGAACTTCATCTTTTACTGTACAGCTTGTGGGGAGGAAAAAAAAAAATTTTTTCTCTTTGTATTTCAGAGAATAATACTGCTAATCTGTGGTTGTTACTTTAAGATGTACTGAATACACCTAAAGTTTGCAGTTTTGCCTCTCTTTTCAATGACTGTCTGAGCTGCCACATATTCTGACAGTTACAGTAAAAGGTTTCATTTAAGGGTACAGTCAGAACCCAAATAATAAAAAAAAATTAGCTATCCTTTCAAACCTCTGAATCTTCTCCCAGTTTTGGAATCAAATTTGAAAGATTGTGAAATGCTTTATCCCATTTTCCTTTACTTCCCCCCACTGCTCTGCAAGAAAGATTTTTTTCCTGGATTTTTCATCCATGGCCAGGTCTGGAAGTGCTGCAGCTGTGATGAGCGAATCTGTTCTCATGACATCTCTAGCCTCAAGGCAGGTAGAAAATCCAGATCATCATCCAAACACTTGTGTGCTTATTTTGGACCAGACCTGGGTTTTTGGACCAATTGAGCTTCACATTAGCAGTTCCGTCATCCTTCAGAGCTCATTCTTCTTGACTGTGGTCCTGAAGTCAGACTCTTAATTTATAACATCATTACATGAAAAAACCTCCCAATGTTTAAAAATTAAAGTGCCAGGTGCCAACTCTTTTCAGTAGTTGGCTACTTCAACTTTTAGCTTTCCATTTTTTATCAGCAAATGATAAGCTGAAAATTCACTGTTCCCAGTTTAGATCTTTTTCAAAATTAAAGTGTAAATCTAAAGTGGCCACCTGTAAGCACTAAAACCTGAAGAATTTTGGACACAAGTTAAACAAATTGCTTAAAAAGCTGCCAATTGGTTGCATCAGGTGTTAAGAATAACTTTGCAGGCAAGATCCAAAATTTGTGGTTTAACATTTTTAAGCCTGATTTTATTTTTTGGGGAGGATTGATTTTTTTTAATTTTTTTTTTTAATATCAACAAGTTGAAGAGCTGGAAAAATAAATAACATGACTCTAGATAAACTGTTGCAGAAGAATAACAATGACACCATCATGCAAATCTCAGTCACCTGGAAAGGTTAGAGTAATGTGCTGGTGATGAAAAAGGGAGGATGTGCAAGGAGCTGAGGACTTTGGAGGTGGGTCTGGAAGAAATGAGGTGGGAAAGGTAAATTTGTTGCAGCTGAGTGGGGCTACAGACCCTGGCTGGAGAAAGGGTCATGCTTCTGGTTTGCAGTGCTGGTGCTTTGCTGGCAGTCTGGGAGAAAGCTCCTTGTCTATTCTGTGCGTTAGCTGAAAGCTGGTGATGCACACCCAGGTAGGTGTGGACTTCTAAATATGGTGGTTCTTAGAAAATCTTCGATTGTGCTGATTTTGGCTGAAACTCATCATCCTCCTTGTGGATCGTATGATTTTGCCAATGACCTAAACAGCAGACACATCCTAGTATGCTCTGGGCATGTTACATGCCCATATGCCACCATTTTTTTCTAAAACTGCCATCGTTTTCCCAGAATATCTTCTGGGTTTGTTTTATTTTTTTTTTTTCCTTCATGCAAGCTCTTTCATGGTTTTATGGTGGATGAGCCTGATTACATGAAAGTTTACCTTTAAAATACTTCCCGTTTATCACACAGTTTCCTTACCTAGAAAATCCCAATGCAGCCACTGCTAATCTTTGATAAGATTTGTACCTGGTAGATTCTAAATTACATTAATGCATAAAGACGGCGATGCCAGGCTCCCTATTGTTACAGTTATTAAAGCTGTAACTGAAATGATATCTTTCATATTGATCTTTAGCTAGCAGCTCTTATCCAGAAGCTTTGTTTCACATTAAAGACACTAATGATTGTCTCCACAAAATGAGCAGCTTAATAGTTAGAAAAAAGTTAAATGGGAAAAAGAAAAAAACTTTGATAGCCACCTTTGATAGCTCTTCATTCCAACATCTCTCATAGCCACGAAGTGCAAGCCAAGCATTAATAGACCTTTTAATAAAATGACTTAAAAGAAATCAATGGGATTTCTCACAAAGCCTAATTTCCAGCAAGATATATTATTCAAATGTTTGTATTCGTTCTGAACAGCTCATGTTCCCCTGTAGCTCCCAGAGCCTTTCCTGGAATTTTTCAGGGTATCTACATAGGGTTTTCATTTTCAGGGTTCTGGGTTTGGTTTATTACCTTAATGAACTTTTTTTTTTTTTTTTTTTTTTTTTAAATGGAGACAATATAAATCCCCTACACTTCCATGGCTGGCAAAATTTCCTGTAGACACAGAGATAACAGCAAAATTTCTATTTGTGGAGTGGATAGAGTAGTCATATATATATATATATATATTTATATAGTCATGTATATATACACACACACACATATATGCACTAAGAGCTTTTTCAAACAGTCACAGATACTTTGGTTCCTTCATGGACAGTTCAGGGAAAAAATGTTATATCCTATCAGTACAGCCTTAATTGAGATAGATGTGTTTGAAAGACGGGGGCTTTGATTTAGGCTGGAGTTTATAGATATAGAGAATATTATTGCACTTGCTTTTTCTCTTTTTTTTTTTTTTTCCTTCTTGAGACTTTTGGGTAAGTTTTCTGTCAGTTTTTTAGTTTGCTTGTTTGTTTTGGCTTAGGGTGAGGAGCAGCTGCTGGATTTCTTTTTGTATTTAACTAGATTATTTTTTCCCCCCATCATTGGCTATGGCAAAGAGTACAACAGAGATGTTTACCAAGAGATCATGTAATGTAAGCAGAGAAATGCAGGTGAAATTTTTATATTCCTGAGCTTGTTTATTCTACTTACTATGTGACATGTATCAATTTAAAAACTGATACCAAATTGAAGGACTTTTTTTTTTTTTTTAATGACTGGCAACAAATCCACAAATTGCTTTATCTGGGATGACCAGGTCATATTTATTATTTTATATAAACAGAGATATAGAATACTGTCATGGAAGAATATAAGTTATCAAATTAATTTGCACTACTATAAACTGTAGTTCAACAGAGATGATACCCTGTGGGATGGCTTTTCCCTAATAAGCTCTAGTCAATCTACAGTAATAATTAAGTCAAATATTTCATACGTTAAGTGTTCATGTGAGAAATCATGAGGATGAGAAGAACGAGGCAAGGGAAAATAAAGGAAATCAAGTTGAGAGAAAATAAGAAACAGAAAAAAACAGAAAAAAGATCAGGCTGTGCAAAGGTTCTCAGCTACAAAACATTTCCCTCTTCTGTCAATATGACGTGAGTATTCAGCCCTTATTTCTGCTGGCTTTTTTTTCCCAGGCTCCAGTGAAATAGCCTGGATTAAGCTAATGCAGGGACATGTTTTGGCCACTTATTATTTATTACAATTTTAGTTCCAGGTTTCACAAACAATTAGGGAAACTGCTTAATAGGAAAATGACTCTAATTACTTGTTAATTGAGGTTATCTGCTTCACATTATTCAAAACGTAAATTGTGTTGACACTTGTACAGAGATATGATTACTTAATAAACAGACTGAAAATACGTTGTGAATGCATGTGCACCTCCAAAAGAAACATTTTATTTTTCAACGCTGTTTTGCTGATCTGGAGGATGCTAAAAAAAATAATTTGCTTTAAGCTCAGTTATGTTACGTTAGCTGAAAAATATAAATAATACACTTCAACTAGAGAAAAGATGAAGCACTGAAATTTCAAAGTGAAATGTTTTATTAAGATCACACGGAATATGTCAGGTATAGTTTACACACAACAAGAAATAAGGTTGTATAAATTATGTTACCTCCTGAATAAATAATGTAGCTGATATATCAACTATCTGTATCCAAACAAAACACCAATGTTAATATTTGTCATGTTAGCATTTAGCCCTACAAAAAGACCTACAAAAAGAGAAGTGGTGTTTTTTGAAAAATAAACTAATTTAGAGATGAGAGAGGGTTCTGAACAAGACTACATTTTCTAGAAAAGGATAATTCTGTAATGTGAGAATAAAAACAAATTATCCCTTTTTCCTTATACATTAGTGTGTCCCAGGACCTCTAATTTTTTACAGAAATATACAATCCCTTTTCTTTTAAAAAGTCAGGCCAGGAATTAGATTTCATAGTATCTGACTCATTAATGACATCCAAGATCATGATTCCATGTGACAGAAAATTGTGTTTTTGCCAACCACATCTGTGCAAGTAGGATCAACCTTTTTTAAAATGTTGGGCATTGGGATTTGTGTTTTTCTTTTCTTTTTTTTTTAAATGTAGGTGATAAGCATCATAATTTCCTTGGAAAAACAAAAAAATTTATTACAGAAAAAATCAATAAGAAAAAGATGAAATGCAAAATTTTTCTTCTAAAGACATAACTAAGGAACCCGTTGACAAAAGAGAGATTTCACAAGTGTTTCACCTTGAAATTTTCCTGTTTCATTTGAAAGAAAGGCTTCACTTCAGGTAGAGAAGTCATGGTTTCAGCCTACAAGTCCATTTCTGTGTCTTAGACATTCAGAACTATTAATTGCTGAGATATTTTTGGTAATGCAAACCTCCGTGAGCCACCATGGTCAGACGTGGAGAAGAGGAAAGCAGGAAAAGAGTAGAAAGTGGATAAAAGTTAATTCTTCACATAAAGGAGAGCTGATTGCATACATCACAGCATTATTTATTTCTTAATATGCACCTTGAATTTTTGGACTTGTATTTTTTTTTTAGCTAAATATCTTTCTAAAGCATTTTCAACTGAAGTATCGCTACACTCTTCCACTTTAGATTTTGCCAAGAAACGAGGCAAAGTTGCAAAGCCCACAAGGGTGGGAGTTTGAGAGCTGTGTTTGTGCCCATTAATTTTCTCTTCTATGATATTTTCCCATTTTCACTCTGTTTGACATTGAGCCTGAGCTTTGTTCCTGACTTGTAGCCTATGGCAGTGGAACGGGGAGATGAGACATCACGGAGATGTAGAGCACACATAAAAAGAGAAGATGTGTAAAAACTGAAATGACATGGCAGCTGAAGCAGCTTGTTGCTCAGCTTGGTTGCATGTTTGAGTGGAGAAAGCGAGGTAAATTGTGATATGTAAGAGAATAACACTCGACAGGGTGTATGGTTGTAAGGTATATGGATGCTCAATCATGTGGTGAGGCAGAAGGCTAAAGGACAAGCGCCTTCAGTATCCACACAGTCTGTAGATATCCGTATGACCTACAAAACAGAGAGTGTTAGGCTCAGAAAAATATCGCTTACAAAGCATATGCGGGCAATTTTAAGAAAAGAAAACTCTATCTCTACCATTTGATCACCTCCTAATTATTCAGTAATTATTAAAAGAGGAAAGTTTAGCGAAAAAATTCAATATCACGCACTTCTGTGTGAATTTGCACCATAAATAGATGAATTTTCACAGTAGCATATACGCAAACAGCCATTTTTGCTTCCCACAGGTTACACTTAAGTACCTATTAGCATTACATGTGACTTTATGATAATTTTTCTGAACATTTACAACCACCCCTCTATCTGTGACTGAATGGATTTGTGTAATAGACCTGACAGTCCTCAAATCTGGAGTAGGATATTTTTAGGTCAGTCTCCATTTAGAGCGTTTTGGAATATTTGAGCTGTGAAGAGAATGGCCCTTTGTATATTGACATTAGAACATTTTAAGATGTTAATTCAGAGCCTTGTTTAAATTTTGATACTTCTAGAGCCACAGAGAAAACCGTTTCCAAATTAGTTTCTATGGCAATGTGTAATAAATTACTGAAGGAATTAGAATTTAGGCAGATTTATCTTCCATTGTGTTCCTCTTTAACACACATAAATGCTTAAACCTGCAAGAATATAGAAGCAGATATTTTAAAAATCAGTATGATTCAGATTGCCAGCTTGCCCCTGCCTTTCTAATTCTAGGTGCACCTGAATAAATGAGATCTATTATCCCATTTTTGATCGGGAGACTTTCCTTACAGGTAGGGATGATTGCATAACGTGCAGTGCACTGCAAAATCAACTTCATTATTTTAACATGCAGAAATTGCAGATTCCAAGGAGTTTTGTCCTTTCTGTAAGACGCTGTGCTGTGCATTCTCTATTCCATAAAACTACAGTTATTGAATCTCCGTAGTGATAAACTGAGATATTTTGACTAATGGACTAGTTTTTGTAATGGCACCCGTTTTATAGATAGACAAGCCCTTCACACAGTGAAAAGCTGCCAAATACTAAACACTGTATAAAATCTTTCCTGTAATAAACTTCACCCCAGCTGAAGTATCACTGAGGGGAATCCTACAAACACTGCGATGCTGAACCATACTGATACTTTTACTATGTCCTGGAGTGCTCCAAATTCTTTAAATTCTGAACTCGGTGCACAGGAATAACATTAAGAGTCTTGCTTTATCTCTAATTTTAAGAGCTTAATGCTGTTATAGGCACACTGTTAAGACGATGCAGCCATTAACAGTGATGCAGGAAAACCAGGAACAGAAAATGTTTGTTGGGATTTGGTTTTGTGTTTTTGTGTTGTTTTTTTTTTGGATTTTCAGTCATTTACAATTTGCTTACAAGAATCTTCTGCTGAACTTTCCAGGATATTGATGACTAAAAAAATGTTTACTAGTGATTTTTTTTTTAGGAATATATATTTATATTTGACTAAATTTTAGAAAAAAATGAATAATTATTGTCCTAGAGCCTTAAAGAGTTTTCTGAGGTTGTCCATGCCTGTTGATTTCAATTACAAATAAATATTGGGTTGTCGCAGAGATTACAAAAGTTTCAAAAAGGGCAACCATTATGCAAATACTCAAAAAAGGGAAAATGGCATAACTCAGAAAATTTTATAGGTAGATTAACCTAACAGAGTATTAGGCCAACAAACGGAAATGTTGCAGGTTTTAATCAAAAAAGAAAGTTAGGAATGTTGTTGATGTCAATCATAATAACCGAATTTTTTAAAAAAATTAAAAATCCCCAGCCAAATGGCATTATTATTTGATGCAACCCTTGTTGGAAAAAGCAACCTTATTTGTGAATTGTAGTGAAATTTTGTAAGTCACTTGACTTAATAGTACGTGACATTCTGATTAAATATTAGCTATGTGCTGTATCAGTGAAGCACACGTTAAATGGATTAAGAACTGATTAATTTACATGTTTCGGAAAGTAGTCCCTGGGGAATCATCATCAACTGGGTGAGTTTTTAGAGTTGTTCTCCAGGGACTAGTACTAAGCTTGACACTAATCACTCTTTTTATCCGTGATACAGAAGTAAATAGAACAGTTCTAGTAACATTTTAAAATAAAGCAAAGATTGATGGACTGGCAAATAGGTCTGGGTAAAGGCACTTGCGGAGAGTGATCCGGATTGCTTAATGGCTGCGAGTGCATTTTAATTTATCCAAATACATGTATATATGGGAAACACATGCTGTTCCCAGACATAGGAACTGTATCCTGAGGTTTTATAATACAACATACCTCCTATGTTGTTTTGGTATCAAAACGTTTGAGCTGACCCTTGCGTGCGATAATGAAGAAGACGGACAGCAAATGTTCATGTCTGTCAGTGGAACTGATGAAATGGAAATTGGAATAATGATATAAAAATAACAAAGATTATGTGAGGAAGAGTTTAAAAAAAGGTATTGAAGGTTAGGAAAATTGTCTTGCCGATCAGGGATCTACAGACCTCAGCATCTTAAAATTGTCAAAAAAAAATTGAAAGGCAACTGATTTTGCACTTACCTGCATTAAGGGACAACACTGAGCACAAAATGATTCTTTAATGTAGCAGAAAAAGGCAATACAAGATGAAACGTCTGGAAGTTGGAAGGTCCCCAAAATAAAATGAGAGTTACAGAGTGTTTTGCAAAAACTAGTGGGAAACTACCAAGAGGATTGGTAAATTCATCATTTTTTCATGCCTTCAAATAAGAAATGGATCCCTTCCAGGGAGATATCAAACAGAAATTTCCTAGGCTAAGTCCACTGTAGTATGGATAAAATATTTATATAAACATTTCTATTAACAGTGCCATCTTGATTCCTCATCCATGGCAGGGGGTGGAGAAGCAGAGAGACACAGTGGCAGGTGCTGTTTGAAAGTCTTCATTGGATGGGGAATGAAAGAGGAAGAAACCCAGCACGTACACGATAAATCAAAGTCTTTCCCCCCATTGAGTGAGGTGTATATGTGACTTTGCTTACGGTGTAGTGTGTATATATATATATACACACACACACACACATGTATGTGATATATATGTATATGATATCATATATATATATGTGGCGAAATATACAGCCAAAGTTCTGTTTTCATATTTCAAGCTTCTGATAACATTTGGCTCATTTATTCTCTTGAGATGGTTTTTTTTTGTTGTTTGTTTATTAATTTTCTTTTATTTTTTTTCAAATTTTTTTTTGTAAGGCTGCTGACTTATGCTGCAGGGCACCTGGAGTAAGTACTGCCTTTATACACTGCCCACATTTTGGGTAGCAGTGGACAATTCTAGTTTTGTTTTGTTGAGGATTTTCTATTACACGTAAGGCAGGTGACTCCTCTGTCAAAACAAAATGAGGAAAATGAGATCACAGCCAATTTCTAGTCTGTCTAGACACTTCAGAAGTTTCAAACAGGATAATTCCATTTCTTCTGTTCTTTTTCTGCTATATTAACGTTATATGGTTTGCTGTCAGTGTAATGCCCCAAGAGTAAAACTAGTAGATTCAGAGAGCTTGGATCAGAAACATGCACTTCCCTTTCCTACACCGCTTTTTCAGCACATGGACCACTTTGTGGAGAGAAAATAAGAGAGAGCCTTGTATTATTTGAAAACTTCTTTGTTATATGAAGAGTAAATGATGAAATTGTACTTAAGCAATAAGGGAAATAGAATTTTGCAACTGCAGTTCTTACTTTGCCAAGACACAAATGGGTGATTGTTTTATTTTGTTATTTTTTTCCTTTTAACCTATGTGATAAAGATTCAAATAAAGAACCCTGAAGCCCAATACAAACTTGAAGAACTAATTTTGGTATTTAACAAGCCCGAAACAAACCTTAGCCTTTGCATTATAGAACTTTTACTGCCTCGGCACATTTTGGTAAAATATTTGCTAAGTTCTAAATTTTGTGAGGGACAAAGGCAAATTGCAGATGGAGAATCCCAAAGCTGAGTAACAGAGCTGGTACTAGCAATCACTGCTGTACTAGCTGCTTTGCTGTGAGGTTGTGATGTAAATATAAAATCAAGAAATCTCAAAGGAAGAGTGAAGACATGTTAAGATCTTAAATATTTTCATTTTTTTCCTATTTGAGTATCGCAATGTCAGATAGAATAGGAAGGAGTCACCCTGCTAATTGACCTTTGCAAAATCGCCCATTTGCTTAAAACCTTCTTGGAGAAGATCAGTTATTATTTTGATTGCTCGATGTCTTTCACGTTGGTATTTATAACTGTACCTTGGAAAATCTTTTTGAAAACTTTGTTTTGTCCTTCCTTCTGCTGCATATGTAATTTGGTGAAAAATGTCAATAAGCAGTACTTTGTTTTTTTAAGAGATTACAGATCATGATGATGTAGGAGACTTAGTATGAGTCAACAGAGGTGGGGGAAAAAAAGGCATTCACAAGCTTGCTCAGGTGATTAGTGCAAAGGGAAGGGGGAGCAGGTGGCAAGTTAGATGTCCATCTAGTTATTATCAATCTGACAGGTATCTAAGTGGCTCTATACTACAGTCTCTAATTTTGATCTCTGAATAGTTTTTAATAAGATTTAGCTATGGGGTCATCAGCCGTGACCTGTGTTAGAAGATATTCCTTCAAATCACATTAGAAATGTGCTTTGTGAAAATTCCTGCAGTGACAAAACCAAAGGACTTTCCATTGTAAAAGCTAGTGTTTTACCTCTCAGTTGCCTGGAACCAGCCGCCTCAAAGTTAGAAAGGAGGTAACCCTAGTGTTCTTTTTCCCCTTCAGATTAGAGAACCTGTGCTTGGAAGTCAGAGCAAAATAATTTTTATTCAGATTCTTTGATTTTATTTCATTTATTTTTGTCACTGGATGTTCGTAATGACTTTTTCTTTTTTTTTTTGGCTTGCGGTCTTTATAAATCTAATTTCATTCTGGAGCCAGGAGTTTTTCGGCACCGCTCCTGTGAAACTTGGACACAACAATTTGACAATATGTCCAGACCAAAACAGATCAAGTAGTCACACATGACTGATTCGGCGGAGCATGCTCAAAGACAAGACTGATGTCTCTCCACAGCAAACAATTCTCTAGGGTAGGGACAGCGTATTCAAATCCAGTCACCCCAGAGTAAACACTAAGTTAGACACAGCTTAAATGTGCCTTCGAGCACAGGCTTCCACTGCTGACTAGATGAGAGCCCCAAGCCAGACTGCAGATCCAGCCATGCCGTAGCTTTTATATCTCTTTTCAAGCCTGCTAGCAAGCATCCATAATGGTTAGAGCAGTATTGGGATGCACTCTGTAAGGGGAAGGAAGAGAAAAAAAAAAAAAGGGAAAAAAACTCTTGTTAGAACTATTCTGTGAATATGCTTCATGGATATTTCCAACATATTCTATTAATTTTTCCATTAAGTGTGATAGTTTGTTTGTCAGAGTGTTGGCAGAAAGGAGGAGTCCTGGAAAACTCCATTGGAAATATTCTCTGCTGTAGAGATATCTCTGATTTTTCTCTCCCTCCTTCTTTCAAAAGTTTTTGGTCATCTAATCAAAGAGCAGGAACTATAGTATGTAACTTTTCTAATGACTCCTGTACAGTCTACGAAGGACAGCTAAAGAACTATGAATGGTCTGTAAAAATACCATGGGATTTATATTCACATATAAAGCTGTTCAAATAATTCCCATTAAAATTGTAATAAAATATGTTCTTTTGGAACAGTTAACAAAAATATTAGAGATTAAAATATTAATGTAATAAAATTATTACTATGTGTTGACTTGCTGTTAATCGAACTGCACTTGGAGACGAAATGATATTTTAATTTTAACATTGTGGCTTTGCCCTCAAATATCTGCAGTAAGGTTGGCTTTTGGACTACAAAACAGAAAAAAAGCAGCTTTTCTTCTCTACTAATTTTTGTGAAGAGAATCCCTTGTTACTAAGTAAGGGTTTCTCTTTTACTATTTCGAAGGGCAGTGACACAAGCCAGATCTTTACGTGACTTTTTAAAATAGCTACCTTTGCTGGTGCCGTTGTTCACCATGGAATATTCTCTTGCGGTATGCGATGTGCATTGAAGGTAAACAATTTTGGACAGGTCTGGCTTTGGTTCGCACCGGTTTCAGTATGAAATGCCTTCAATTTTCACACGCTACAGCCACTGAGCGATGTGCAGTGCCCAAGGTAGCTGTAAGCTAAGCTGGGTATCAAAAGCACGCCAGCCTGGGAAGCAGCATCAGCTAGCCTCACTCGGGCTCATGTGGCCGTGGCTGGGATGCTCTGATGCTTGAGCCAGTTTATTTTAAGTTAGCCCGGGTGTCCCTACACTGCTGTTGACAATGTAGAGTGTATTCTTCGGCAAGAAGAATTCTTTTTGTATCATTCCCATTTTATTTTATTTTTTTACTCCTGCCCCAGTATGCTTCCCGCTCCCCCCAACTCCCCCCGCTTTGTATTTCTGGCACATATATGTCCACAGGTGTTATTAAGTGTAGGGTAGCATGTGGTGTCCATGCTTCAGTGCTATTGCAGAGGAAGGACTTCCTACAGGAAAAAAATGATCGCTTTCAGTATTTCGCAGGCTGCCCATCTAAGCCCATCATTGCCTGGCATCTACACACTAAGGGCAAGGATCCAGTGAACTTGTGAGTGGGCACCATGCCATCTGAACAGATGGGCATGGAAGTAGGCAGCCAGTAGACCATGTATGTGCATCAACTGTGGGTGTTGAGGGCAAGATTCCCAGTGGAGAATGTCCAAACAGCTGTCTGGCCTGAGCCAACATGCCTACGACCAAGCAAAAGTGCCATCCCTAAATCCTGCTGAGTTGGATTAACCTTCAAAAATAAAAATTGCTTCTGCAGTAGCATAAGGTGAGTTTTTGGCTCGTTTAAATCCAAAAGAAAGAATTAGGTAGGCAGGATAAAGAGAGGCACTAATGTAGAGTCCACTGGAAAGGACTGAATATTTGTCTAGGAATATTAATAATATTCTATACAAGGGTATTTATATGGTATACAGTATCTGGTGACTTGCAGGAGTGTGACATCAATGTTAATTATGCTTTTTCTGTTAAGACAGTCCTTTCAGAAGAGACGGAGTTTATGAGTGCATTTTGATTGCAGTGTATGTGCTGGATGTGATTTTGCAAAGGCAATTCTTTCAGCCTTATTTTTTTTTTTTGCACATTTATGTACTAAGTTTTAATGATTTTATTTTTTTTACTTGTCCCTTACCATAAGAATACTATTCTAGGGTGCAGTTTCAGGTCAGAGTTACTGACACAGTTTGCTGTTGTAGCTGAGTTTTCCCGTTTATTGTCTATTTTTCTAAGATCCAAAGGGAACATGAAAATATAATCTATCATTACTCTCTACATTAGCTTTGATTTTTACCTTTTTAAGACATAACATCAAGGAAAACATTTTGGGAAACGTAGATGTTGGAGGCAAAAAGCAGTGAAATACTAATGTCTGTTGCATTTTTCTTCCTGCTGGTTTTACTCCGTATTTCCTCTATCATTGGTGCCCTACTCATCTGTAATTTTACCAAACACCTGCAGTAGCTGAGATTAATATACATTCTAATATCATGGTGAACCAAAAGCAACAACTGTGTGGTGAATAAAAAAAATCTGAAGAGGAAATTTATCAATATATTTTATTTTATAATATATATTTTTATGTGTGGCTAGATGAATCCTGTCACACTGTGCACATTGCTGTGTTTTGTTATGTATTATAGACTGTA
Source organism: Apaloderma vittatum (assembly GCF_000703405.1). Taxonomy (NCBI): domain Eukaryota; kingdom Metazoa; phylum Chordata; class Aves; order Trogoniformes; family Trogonidae; genus Apaloderma; species Apaloderma vittatum. Next base: position 25,976 of record NW_009698507.1, on the reverse strand, counting down.
ACAGAAAAAGCTAGTCCAAATGCATACAAAATTTTCCCTCTAAATGTTCTCTTCTTGAATCAATGAGGATTGTATTTAATACAATTAGAGCATATTGAAGCTTTGACACCAGGTTCCAGTTTGATTTCCAGTGGAAATCCTAAGGATTAGAAGCAACACAACTGTTGGTCCTTTTGTGATAGTTTGATCCCCAGGTACATGGGTCCGAGTGACCCACAGTCAAATTTAGAGCAGCCTTAGGATTTCTTGAACTCATATGGGTGGTAAGAACCTTCTGTAGCTGTCCTCTCCTACATATAGTTTTGGCAGATCTCCTACTCTTGAAAAGGCTAAAAATGAAGCCAACTACATCAGCTGGGACTCCCTCAAAGCAAAGATCAATTGGACAAATTTCAAAGTCCATTTGAGTAGCTAGAGAGGAACAAAAGAGCTCCCACTCTAGGGAAAATCTGCTCTTGGGAAACAGCAAGTCATTAATGGAGAAAGGTACCTAGTGCCTGATGTAGGCTTATCCTTGGAGTTAAAATATTAGCCCAAAGTGGATAACCCATATTTGGATCACACCTCGAACAATTTTCAAACAGTCCATGCCTTTGTAATAAAACTTATGCTTATTTATGCTCTGATCACAGAGAATCAGACTGGCTGGAATTTAAACTAGGAACTGAATCATTATTTTGCTCTTATTTCATGAATGAAGTGGCTGAATGAATCGAGATACTCCCACTGTAAAAGCACTGCGGTGCTTGTCTACAGCAAGTTCTGAAGGCAAGGAGCACGCCCACGTGATTAAATTGCCTTGATATAAAACCACCTACCTTCACAGGCTCGAATACGAAGGCGGACCCTGATGCTGTGCGAAAGGTCTTATAGGATTCTGATTTATCAGGGAGCAAGAGGTCAAGGGAAGCAAAACCATTATCATTATTTTCACAGGCTCTGGAGATCTGAACCTAGTGTAGAGGGCAGTGTGCTCAAAGGGAGACATGCAGGGGAAATGTAGCACAATATTACTCGCTTTTTTTTTTTTTTCTTTTTTCCCCCCACTGATTTCAGTCTGAAGATTCTGCTGAGAGTATGTCGTATATAACAAACTCAGGCCTGTAAGGACTGCAAAGTGGTTTTCTTATTAAATGATACATAGAGAGATTATCTGGTCTGCAGCCGGCATACACAAACTCCATCCATGCAAATTCCTATTCCTGAGTAAAGCATTTGCTCACCTGTGTAGTAATGAGTTTTGGGAAGGGCTGGGGATGAAGACAAAAGGTGAGGAGCAAATGTGGGTTGGTGGGGGCAGGACTGAAACTGTACTTTGTGCCTCCCTTTCCTTGCAAGCCTTAGGAAAAAAAAAAAAGGCATTGAGAGTTAATGTCACACTATAGTGTCTTGCGGTGTCCATTATTTTTTGTTCTGAAGAAATCTCTTTGGGACAAGCAAGGAGAGGAAAAACAACATAAATGTAGTTCTAATGAAACCCTCTGGAGTGTGGTGCTAGGATCAAGCCAAGAGCACCGGTGGTCACGGCTGCAGGCAAGGAGCCTGCTGGGACACAGGAGCCTTCCCCAGGGCTGAACAAGGTCTTCTGCCGAGCTATTGCACATCTCTACTGCACCAAAAGCAGCCACAGCGGCAGGAAGGGAATTTCTTCCAACCTCCATTTTTTTAAGGATGGACTGAATACCCTTATCTGCTGAGACGACAAAGGAGCATCTCCAAGTAGGGAGCACCATGGGGTTTTCTCAGTGCCTTTCACAGCACAAGACAAACCATATCATAGCAAAACTGTTTCCAAATAATTTCTGTAGGTAACGATGGACTTGCCATACTGTCCAAGACTGGATCTTTAAAACAAAACAAATTACTTAGAGTACAGCAGTGAGTGAAACATTACAGGGTTTTCCTTTCTGTTGCCATTGCCTAGGTGTCTTTCAAGGGATGGGGCCATTAAGAAACACTACAGCATATTTTCATTAAATTTCTCTGTCTAAGCAGTTATGAGCTGTCACTGCAGTATGGGAGTGACTGGGAATGAGATGACCGCCGAGATGACTAAATCAGGTATCACCCCTCCGTCTCTGTTGAGGGAATAGTTCTTACAAAGTTTATGTGACCAGTTTGTACTTTTATTGCAAACTTTCAAGCTGCCACCAGTAAGTTCGATCTTATGAAGAATGGAGTGTTCTGGACCTAATCCAGAAAAACACTTAAGCCTGTTGCAGAGTGCTTTGCTGGATCAGATCCAGAGCAGAGCAACATGCAGTAGGGGTTCAGCAATAGAGGCTTTCTCTTTTTTTGGGGTGTTTATAAAGGAATCTCCACATACACAACTGCAGTGTGGTTAGGATGAAAAAAAGCAATGATTAGACCCTTAAAAAGAAAGGTCAAAGCATCCACAGCATGACAGTTTTTGGGGGTAGAAGTCTAACAAAACCTCCATGAGAATCTTCTCCTTGGTGGAGCAGTACAGTGATTGATGGAGAAAACAGCAGGTAGATGTGATCCCAGAGTTTCTCATCCACAGCAGAGCTCTGCTACATCAGATGTTCTTTGTTTCTACAAAGTGATTTTCGCAGGCTACTCATACATGAAGTTCGTAGGTAACAAATAGGAACAGGTTTCCCCGAGTTGTGGATGCTTCATCCCTGGAAGGGTTCAAGTTCAGGTTGGATGGGGCTTTGAGCAACCTGGAAGATGTCCCTGCCCATGGTAGGAAGGCCAGAATGAGATGACCTTTAAGGTCCTTTCCAGCACAAACCAATCTATGATTCTAAATAACCTGTGGTGAATAATTTATTTGATAATCTTGGGCATCACATAGAAATGTTTTACAATTCACTTAATTCTTTAGAAATGCACGTGAATTCAGTGATGTTTTTGGAAATAATGAGTTGTCTGTGCTTTGCACTGAAGCAGGCTGTCTGGGCCTTTTGAGAATTGCTAGTTGGTTTGGTTTGGTTGAAATCGAAAAGAAGTATGCTGCTTCTCCTTGACTAGATGAATTAGGTAAGAAATATGCTTATAATGAGAAATAAAATACCAATCAGTCCTCCAAGTGTCTGTTTAAATCAACACTATGCTATTTGAAGAGTAGCAATGAATTAGCCATGACGTATTCCCACAAAAAAAAAAAAAAGGAGAATTTAAAGAACAAATGGGACCATGGGAAGAAATGAAATTAAACATCAGGTTATGGTATTTTACTTGATCAATGTTAAAGCAGCAGTTGTCAGACAATTGTCCCTTCACTCTGGGGTACCAGGCATATGTAATGGAGGCTTTGCCTTTGTAGAAAGGGTGATGACGGATTAGTGCTTAGATGCTGAAATAACTCTGGTAGGAGATGGATACCCTTTAGCTAAGGGAGGGAGGGGGGAGCTGCTGAGGCTGAATTTAACAAAACCAGACTTGCCCACAGACTTACAAGTGCTCGCAGAGTGGATTTTTAATGCTGCAGGTGACATTGTTGCTGACTGAAGAATGTTCATCAAATCAGAAAACTGCTGATAAGCTGCCTTTCCCAAAAAGGGATCTCACGAACTTCTCCTGTAAATCTCTGCCTTTCATCAGACCCTGGGAGGTGAGGTAGAGGACTTGTGACAGATATTATTTAAGTTTTTGTTCTATTAGGGTAATCAAATGGAGATATAGAGGGAAAAAAAAATAATCTCAAAACAGCTCCTTTATGGTCTGTTCATTAAAAACTGAATGAAAGAATGAAAATAATTGAGCCTGAGCTTCACTCTGAGTATTTTGGTACACCACTGGAAGTTGAATATTGAAACATTTTGAAAATTGAATATTGCAACACAAATACATTGACTATTGCCACCAAATTTCTGCAGAGAACATTTTAACATTGAATTGATCATAAATTAAGTGATATAAGTAACTATCAAGTAATGCCTGCAAAATATAGTTAAGACCAAGTGTGTCTGGAATTTTATAAAGACCAAATTCTGCTCTAATTTTATAAAATCAGTCTTAAGGAATATATTGTTTCTTGAAGTCATTTTGATTCCTGCTTTTAAAAGTTCTTTTTCTAAACCAAAAGGCTGGTAGAAATGACTAAGAACTTTGCTGAAGTTTCCATTAATTCCATTTGTAAGCCAAATATTTGGGCTGTTTTTCCAGAAGAGCTTGATCTTGGCTTAAGCAGCTGTGGATTTTGGTTGTATTTCTGTGTTTCAGACTTCAGAGTTTCAGGACTTTCTTGTGTCAGGTGACTCATTGCTAGGCTACAGAGTAACATAATTTCTTTTTTTTTTTTCCCTGTAATAGAAACACCTCTTTAGCAAAAGTATCCCATTAAATAGTCAGGTAAGAGATCTACTCTTTCTCCTTGCACTCATGCAGCTTTATTTAACATTTCTGCTTTGCATACAGCGAGGAGGTTTTTAAAACATGTAATATCAGCCATAACTTGGATTTAATTTTTTTTTTTACCTCCTTTCATGTTCCCTGAAAATCTTACTCTTGTCTTTTTATTACATTATCACTAATAATTTACTAGTGCTACAAAACCAGAACAAAACCAGGACTTTTTACTATCTGCTTTCTTCATTTGGCTGTGGATGGATGTACTTCTTCTGACATACTCTTTTTAGCTTGTATCAAATGTGAGCATTTCTTTTGCTAATGCTCTGATTGCTGAACCAAAGCCCAGACCGAAAGCTCTGATCGGTGCTGTGCACTTCACAAAGTTGCATACAGGGCCCTCAACAGACATGTAGGGTTCCTGGAGAGAGGAGCTGAATGTTAAAATAGATACTGTGGAGTGGTTGTGTGTCTTGTTATTTAATGTGGATGAGTGAAGAATATATTTTAGAAAGCATTGCTGGGCAACACGCTCTGTTGTACGTTAAGGAATAATTAGAGTGGGGGATCTGGGTAAGAAAGACTTCCTGTGATCTGGACCTGAATAGTTTAGTTATGTGTCTTGAGCACTATAGAACCTTCAGAGTTGTTGAACAGTGAAGATAAAGATAAATTGAATTAATTTATTTTGAATTTATATACATGCCTCTGCCTGCATTAATATTAAGTTCCATCCAAAATCTAAATAGAAAGACTGTAATCTTAGAAGTTCTCTCAATAGCATCAGCAAATCATTCTTGTTTACCCTACATGCTAATAAAACAGGAACATGACACTCCTGAAAACAAGATTGCAAAATACAGAAAATGTGCTCTGACATTTTTTTTCTCCCCAAAGGAGGGACTGCCACTAACTAAAGTATTTCTTATGAAAGCTCGATTGCTTAAGATGCAGAATATTAAGAGAGAAAAACACTTTAGGACACAGGCATGTCACCAGCTGTTACTCACCCTTAATGAAATTGTTAAGTGATATTCTTCATAAATAGGTCAGAGAAACTTTTGAATTGTGAAGAATGTTTTATCTCTTTCTTTGAAATGTTTGTATTAAATTTAGAACTGGTAATTCATTAAGCTCATTAGCTCTGACTAGGAGAGTAGAGCAATATCTAGGATATAGATTTCAAGGCTTAAAAATGTTAGTGCTTACAAATAAACATGAAAGCAATGTGTGGAGAAAAAATATGGGATCATAATATGTTTAACTGTTTTTTGAGTGTGGCCCTCTGGATTAATTAAGAACATTTTCTATATTCAGACACTTGAATATAAACAGAATACATTATGACTTCTGGTTAACTCTGTTTTAATAGGGAAAAAGAGTGCATTATGATGAATAAAGTGGAAACTAGTCGAGACTGTATTTTGTTGTTTTCTTTTTGGCTTCAGTTAAAAGAGGAGGTAAACACTGAATTTTACAGGATCCCAAGTCCAAATTATATTTTTATTGATTGACATTTAATTTAAACTGGATAACTTTTTAATGTGTATATATATATACACACATATAGAGACACTTTTGAGTGACCTCTTCTTTGTTGCAGAATTACAAAGAAGTCAAATTTTATTGAGCTCTGTCAAACACTTGATTTGTGATGAAATTTTTATTTAGTCTTAATAATATCTGTTATAAGGCAACATTTTTCCAGAGTTAAGTCACAGATGGTTATACTGGCTTCCCTTAGAAAAGAGGGATCTGGAGGAAATCAAGGGCTTGGTTCTTGAGAATAATTGTAGAATCAAGGTCTGATATTATTGTAGCCTTCCAGCCGTGGAGCTTAGAAATAGCCTTTCAAGCAGTTTAAACGTATGAGATACAATATGTGTTTTTTGCCAATTATTTTCTAGTTTCTTCATTGACTTGCTTTGTGGCTTTGAGCATCGTTCCCATTTCTGTAAAATTGGTTTAAGAGCATCTAACCAGTCAAACCATTTTTGAGCTCCCTTATGGGAAAGCCATAATTTCAATTTATTAATATCTGCTAGTTAATTTTTAACTAAATTTGCCATTGCGACATCACAAAACCCCCACATTTAGACCAGAAATGTTTAGAGTTTAAGAGCTGAATGTTTCATATACACAGGGCTCAGAGGAACACCAAGTGTCATGGATTTGTTAGTCCATCTTTACCTTCATGTATCTGAATTTAAATCCTTGATTTTTATTTTTGTATTTTAGATAAATCGTCATAGAAGAAATCATTCCCAGCATAACTTAACTCTTGCAGACATCATTAGTACGCAGGACCACACGGTAAGGAATTGCTCTATAGAACTGATAAATCGCCCCAGCTATTTAAGATGTTTATAATGTAAACGTTACACGCGTTTTACTAAAGAATAAATACATGCCTCAAGATGTTAAGGGGTTTGAGGGACTTTGATTAATCAATAAAAAGAATAATTTTAGGAGGTACAAAGCAATTCGTATAGCTTGACTTGGCTGTTAATTCAGTTGTATTAGACTGATGTCTCATCAGCATTAATACTTGGTGCAAAGGAATGCAACCATGCCTTTGTCCTATCTCTGTCCATATTAGGGTGGGTTTAATATTAATATCAATTTTTATTAGTGAAAATGGTCACAAAATTTAACAAAATTTTCCTTGACATTAGAAGAATCAAGGGAGAATGTACTAAATTAATGAATATGCAAATTCAGATTAATTGAAAAAGTATTGGTATCAGTGGTACTTTCACCTACACAAACTTGTCAGGGTTAGGTATATTCAAAAGCTTTAAATTCTTCTAATTAAGAACATTATAAAACCTATATGTGTTAGAGTGATTCTTACTTTTCTGTAGAGTTTCTGATACTGTTATTTCATGAGAGTCCTTTTTGTTATTAAATAGAAACTCAAATATTTATGCATACATACTTTCATCTTTAATATTCTTCTAAAAAGCAAGTTTAAAAAATTAAAAAAAAACACAAAAAAACCCAAATGCAAAACTCCACACAATAATTCCATTTTCTTATTTCTATGCTAGTTCTTCAGGGCATTTTGGGTCATTTTCTCAACCTTCCATATGTTGAAAAGGTGCAGGAAGGGCAGCAGCTTAAAAACAGTAACAGCAGAGCATATCATTAGGCTATATCTGGTATTCCTTTTAATCTAATATCATCCATTCACAGAAGTACTGGAAGCTGATCCTGAGCTGTCTTGGAAATATTTTCTTGAAAACAAGTAGAACAGAAAAGGGGATGCTAACAGATGTTAAACGAGGAGAATACACCACCGTAAACAGATGTTATAAAAACATTTGGGTCATCCTAGAAGTCTTTTCTTATTTGGCTTTGTGATAAAGCTGGTTTTTAATTCCATAAATGCCCTTTATACTAATTACAGAGAAAACTATGCATGTTAGCAATTAATGAAGACCATGCTATTTTTTTTTCTTAAGGCAGCACCTGTACTAATTCAATTAAAGTAATATATATGAAAATTACTTTGCTTAGTTCTGAGAGGTCTCGTATTAACTGAAGAACATGTATCTTTGAGCGGTTTAATTTTGAGCTGTTTAATTTAAAACAAATGGCAGCTTTGAGCTATGTAATTTAAATCAGGACATTTTATATGCCCATCACTTCTTATTGGATTTGATATTCTAGCACAAGACAATTCTAAGGAAAATATGACTGAGCAGCAACGTTTTCATCTGGAAGCACATCCAATTTTTAACGTCCCAAAATGTGAGAGTGGAGGTGATTCAGATCTGATGTTGAAAATCTTATATGCCTTTAGTTTTGGATTGGTTAAAATAACAGTTTGGGAAGGGTGCCTGGTAAACTTTGAAAACATGATATTTTTGGGTCTGATTCAGGGAAGCAATCAACAGCTTGAATGGTTAGCCAATGCTCCTCCCAATTTCTGTTTCCAGATGGGTAGAAATATTAAAAAGAATAACCTTTCTCATGTGTTATTTGGCATCTCTGGCCCTGGCCAAGCACCAGAAGTTTTATGCTACAAAAGACCAAAGGGTTAGAAGAGGAAGAAAATTATGGAAAGATGCAAAGAAAGTTTGATTAAAAAAAAAAAAAGTAGGTGGAGTTGAGGATTAAGTCTTATTTTAGCTCTAATAATTCATCCATCCATCACTAGATAAATAGTGACATGACTCTGCACAATAATCCCTACATACTTTCTCTCTGGGTTTTCTATGGCAATGATATGCATGACAGGAATTTGCATGAGATAAGTACAAATTATAGAAAACGCACACATTAATCCCCGTGTAGCCATTTGAGAATGTCACCTAAATATTTGTCCACAGATCTACAGATCTTTTCTTAGGTACAGATACGCACACACTCTATATTTCAATATATACTCTATACCAGCAACAGACAAAATGTAAGGAAGTGGTTAAACATATTACACTGTTAGTATTGTGATATCAAAATAACAGATATGTTTGATTTGAAAATCCTTATGTTGCATGTTAAAGCATGTTCTACTGTTATTTAATGGCTTTGCAGACAACAAAATTCTATTGAAATTGTTACAAAGTAGCCTTATGACACGATTTTCTATTAAAGACCATGTGGAATTTCTAATACCCCAGTCAGGCACTCAATCAGTTGTGTTTGAAAGGGAAAACAGACACACTCTGAATCACAATTTTTCTTCTTTTCCCGTTACTGACCCGTTTGGGACATCCTTAGCTAATAGAGACCTGATGAGATGGCAGGTCAATGGGCTTGGCTGAAGACCAGCCATCTTGTTTTGTTTGGGTTTTAATTTCTAAATATAAATTCACTGTCATAATTTAAGCCCATGTAGCCGTCAACTGAGAGTTTCTCATTCAGTCCTGCTCCCTCCTTTTTAGGATGGAGAGGAGAAAATTCAGCAAAAGGACTTGAGGATTGAGATTAAGGACAGGGTGGTGTTTGCTCACCCCCTGCAGTCACAGGGAAAGAAGAGAGTAGACTTGGGAAGAAAAAAATCCTTAAGAAAAAAAAAAAAAGACAGGAAAAAGAGACTGGCCCAGCAGGTTTCTCCTCTTAAATATGTTGATTTGCAGAGGTGCTGATTGGCCTGGCCTTGGCCAGAGGTGGGTCCAACTTTTACCTGGAACTGGAGGAGGCTCTGGGAGTTTGACTAGGAGCCATCCTCACAGTCCACCCCCATTACTAAAAACCCTCACCAGGCACAAACCCATCACATTCACGTAGCCAAAAAAAAACCCTATCCCAAACTGTTTATCACTGCTGTGCAAGGGATGTTTTAGCAGGTCATAGGGAGTGAAGTGTGTGCAAGGGCCTCTGGCTTAAGGAAAGTGTTCCGGGATGTGGAGGAGCACAATTTATGGTAGAGAAATGTAAACAAAAGAACAAGCCTAGGGCTTCCTTCTAAAGTGCCAAAACTCCAGCACAATGTTGGTGCCCTACAGGCAGGAGCCGTGGCCTTGTACAGAGCCCTTAGCTTCTTCCAACACTGAAGGGAAAGGACTGGCTTTCAGCACTAGCAGGGTATGGGATCTTCAAAGGTGCTATCAGATTGCTGGTATCACATATTGCTTTGTATAGGTAATAGCTAAAGGCTGTGCCTTTTTGGGTGTATTTTGGAAATTACCCAATACAGCTGTGTGTTTTCCTTTGTTATAATTCCCCTTTCAGCTTGTATGTCGAGCATTGATAGAACCGCTCAGTTTGGTTTTCTGCATCGTACTATGAGATCATTTAGTTCAGCTGGAAACCTGAAGATGAGTTCTCCCTGCAGGTGGATGCACACGCTCCTGTGACACGTGTGACCTTTTCAGGACTGAGAGGGGTGAGGGCCTCAACATCAGGGCTCCTCTGAAAGATAGCATCAATTAAAAGCATGATGCATTTTAGCATCTTGCATGAGCCCTTATTTAGTAGTGACAAAGCAGAGTGTGGCATCAATTAAGGCAACGGAACGTTTCCTCTTGTACAGGTATGTCCAAGAACACTATTAGGTTTTTTTTGTTGTTTTTTTTCCCCCCAAGGTTAACTCTGTGTATTAAATGAATTTAAACATTGTTTGTAAATATTCAGAACTGACTGTATCAGAAAAAGTTTGTGACTTAAGCAGAGAATTAGAGGTTAAATGCCCCCACACTAGGCTAGCTAGATGCAGACTTATGCATGTACTAAGTGGATTCGTTCATCTGAATAAATGATATGATTATGACGTGTCTGGTTTTATTTTCCTTTCTTATAGGTGGTGGAGAAAGAAGGTTATCTTCTAAAAGCTAAAATTGCAGATGGTGGCAAGAAATTAAGGTACTATATGTGAATATTACAGAACTTATCAGTTGCAATATTCAGAGCTGATACATAATTAAGCATAAATAGCTGCTTTTGCTGCTAATAGCCAAATTGTTGTTCTTTCAGTATTAAGTCAATGTATAATTAGAGTCCCAAAAACCAAGTGACAGCAGCTAACAGGCTTATTGCATGCGGTGATCAGGTGTCAATGTTAGTCTCTATGTTATGTATATTATACACAAATTAAAAGCAACCTTAAGGAACCAGACTAACCAATAATGTATTTTCCAGTGGGTAAATTTTAGGTGCTGGGTGTACGCTTGAGGGGTTGAGGATGGGATGTAGAAAGCCACCATGTGGATATGCAGTAGGGTTGATAAGAATATCAAAAGTGGTCAGCAGTTACTCACTTAACACTGCATTGAAAGTAATCTGAGTATTAATGTTGTCGTTTATGGAAGGATTCGCTGTATTTTATTTAGACACCTGTAAAGGAGTAGCAGTGACGTGACCAGCACAGTATGTTATCAAGGAGGATGAGAGCACTGTGAAATATTACACTTTCCGCCTGGAGAAAGGAGTCAAGTAATAAGTTCTCATATTTTTATAACGCTAAAGCATAAGAAATCTAGAAATGATCATGGAACAGGGAGTCTAGAGGTCATCTAGTCCAACTCCTCACTTGAAGCAAGACCGTGGTCAACCCTTGACCAAAAGCATCCCCATGGCTGGGCGTGGGAGGAGGCAGGGTAGCTCGACAGCTTTTGCAAATAGCCCTGAAGAATCCCTTTATTCTAAAAAATTGCCTCGGAGAAGCTCTGCCGTGCTGCTCTAAGGCTGAGGCTATAACGTGCTGCCATCAGGCGTTCGTTTGCCAGAATGCAAAAGCAGCCGCAGCGCTCGGGGCTCCTCTCGTATCGCACCCCCGGATCGGGTCGCACCTCGGAGGGGTTCTCCGGCACCGACTTTCAACCATCACTTGGACGTCAATAGCTGTGCAGCCAGATTCAGTAGCGCTGTCGGTTCTAGCTGGTGTCTGTGGCTCTCTGTGCAGGCACAGGAGGGGTGGTGGGGATTCATCTACTTTGCGTGCGTTTTGTCAGACCACTCTTCTCCCTCACCTAAACTTTATCATCATGTCTTGAATAATGTCAGTGGCTCGCAGCAAAAATTAGAATATTTTGAACCGATTTTTTTTTTTTAAATGTGACGGATGACTTTATTGTCAGTCTGATAAAAAGGTGGTCTATTTTATACACCTTTTATTTTTAAGTCACAGAAACAATTGGGCTTTGATTTTAAAATGCCACCTTAAATGGATCAGCTGCAGAATAAAAGAAATAGAGAATTTAAACTTAGGGGAAAAAGTATTCTTACAGCTAATACAGTGAGACTCAGATGCATTTTCATACCTTCCATAATTACTAGTCTCTTACAAAACCACTAAATTTTTTTATTCTTGATTAAAACTCAATATGAAACTTTGCTTAGGGATATGGTTTAGTTAAGGACTTATCAGTATTAGGTTAATGGTTGGACTCAATGATCTTAAAGGTCTTTTCCAATCTAGACGATTCTGTAATTTGGTAAAATATCTCATCTGATACAATTGAAGCAATACTTATCATTGACTACTTGTTTCTTTGTTGTTGGCTTCTCATTTCAAAACCATAAATAGAGCTGCGTGGTTTTGTTGTTTTTTTAAATAGGCACCAGTTTAAAATGAAATAATTTCAATTCTTGTCAAAATTCCCGGTTCATTTGATCAGAAACTTAAATCTTTAAAGAAGTTTGTGCACAAGTCAGGTACCTCAAAATGCAATTGTCAGTTTGTGTTTCTGAGATAGAAAGACCTGCCCCACAAATAGCTGGAGCAAGCAGCACTCTAGCTTGTAGAAGTGGCCACGCCATAGAAATGTTCCTCTTCATGGCCAATGCCAAGCATTTGGTGTAAATTGAGTACTAAATCTCAGCTGTGTCCCAAGGGTTTGATCTTTTGATAATCTATATTTATCTAGGATATCCAGTTCATAGGAAAAATCTGTTTAAACAGGCACATAGCGTGCTTGGCCACTTAATCCCTTATTCACTTACAAGAACTTTTGAGGAACAAAAAGGAAAATTGGTGACAATGAAAAAGAAATGAAGTTACGCTTAGCAACAGGCAACTTGGATTCACTACTTTGGTTATTCTTAGTTACAACACTCATTTCCTAAGGATACTTGAAAAATAATTAACTCAGGTTGAACTGTTCTTTATGCCAAGAAACATAATCCACATCTCTGACTGTATTTCACATTTGCTAAGGATATAGCTTTATAGTGATAATAAATTTAGATGAAAATTTCCAACTGACTTACAAGCACTGTCCTTTTGTGAGGAAATATATGTCAGTGATAGGCAGCTACTTTTCCAAAAATCCAGATGTTTCCTTCTCCTCCTCAACATCTCTCTCTCTTTATTTTTTCCCTCACTAACATGGCATTAAAAAAAGGCAGTCTTATTTTCTTCAGATGTATTCACATCCTTCACAGAGTATTTCCTTCACTGTTTCCTCTTGTTGGCCGTATTTTAGGGATGACCCTTAGAACACGCTGGGTGAAGTCCTGCTCACGCTGAAGATGTTCAAGTTCCTCTAATAATGCCAGTGGCATTAGGGCTTCATCCATAACATTGGTTATGCTCCTTAGGCTGATGACTGAAACATATTGAACAGGAAAGTCATTAATAGGAAAAACACTTGTTGTTTTGGCTGATGTGCTGTTTGATGGGTTACTGAGTACAGAAAAGCTTTGAGATGGAAGTCTGTCATGAAGAAGGCCAAGAGGCTTTTAAACTCAAGAAAGCCAGGTTTTGCTAGAATAAAAAAATGGATGTTTGAATTACTTAGGAATATCTAAATAAAGGAAGCTTATATGGACCAGGGAAGGCAAGAGAGAGTAAAAAGGGTTTACAATAGCTCCTCTCTGGGCATTCCGTGTCCTTATGGGCAACTCCTTTCTTTTAACACATTATAACATACACGTGAAACAGCTTGTTTATCACAAGTGTTTTCAAGTTTGTTCCAAAATGTTCATGTTTGTGATGTGCATTCACATAAAGCAAATAAATAGTGGGTTTATGAGTTTATTTGTAAACATCAGATGTTATGACCCCTAAATTGGATGGTCAAACTTGAGATGTTGACCTAAAAGTAGTTTTCTATCAGATCTGTTTGTTTATGATTATGTGATGTTTTGAAACATCACATTATACGTAGTACATATATAATAACATTTTCTTCTGATTTTATTATGTTCTATCTGCATTAGTGAACAAAGTTTCACTTATCCATATATATTTTGACTTCTCCCTGGCCCCAGCAGTTTGCCAGCTCTCTAGGGCTGTACCATGAACTCTTGAAGCTTAATGGTTACTTAAACCTCTCTTAGATATAATTCTTATCTTCCTTGTTCTCCCGTATATTTTTAATTTAAGGAATGGAGAAGGTATTTGGGACCTTCAAAAACAGCCCCTTTGCTTGACCTCTGTATAGCTAGATCAAAATTACATTTTCCTTGTTGGTTCAATTTTAAGTATTAATTACCAGAAGGGGACCAGCTGTTTCGGAGTCCTCTAAGTATATATGAACTTTAAATACGTGTGAGCTTTAAGTGTGTATTTTTCTGTGGTTAAGGCACCATAGCAGAAAAGAAATAGAAGTAGTCTCCAAAACCTGAATGAGGAGAAAAAAGGCCTTCAGGCTTTGTTAGACCACGGCTGGGTATAATTACGATGCTGCAACTCTCTCAATATTGGTGGAAGTGCCTTGCCAATATTGACTTTAAGACATTTTTGTTTCTGACGTGAAATAACTCTGTCAATACTGGTGGAGTGTCTTTTACCTTCTGTTTGTATGCTTTACTGTTTTTTGTTTTTTCTTTTTTAAAAAAACGTATTTTATTTTTAAGGAAAAACTGGTCGACATCCTGGATTGTTCTTACTGGTCGAAAAATGGAATTCTACAAAGAATCCAAGCAGCCAGCACTGGCCAACCTGGTAGGTAATCATCCATCCAATATACTTGGCTTTGTGGCAACTGTTATCTCCATGTAAAAAGTTTGGTGTTTACATAAGACAAATTTAGACTGAGCTGGCAACCTTCAAAGGTTTGAGAGCAGCTGAAGGAAAATGCCTTGATAAACTTTTAATCAGATGTAGTGTATGAGAAGAAATGGGACTTAGCATGTCCTTTATTAAGAGATGCATTTGGAGAATAATTGCAAAGTGAGACAAATGATGAGTGACTATCCAGTAATGTGAAGGTAACTCTTTAAATTAAGGTGCCATTTATAAATGCTTTATTCTTATTTATGAAAATGATCACTAAATGCAGCTACTTCCTCAAATAATGTATTATAAAGTATGTTATAAAATGCATTAGTAATAAATGCCTAACAGATGATGGCATGAGAATCTGTTGCAAAGGATATTGTGAGACGTAAATTGTATTAAACCATGTATGTGCATCTTTAATACATGAATTTAAGTTGTTATCTACCATCCTATGAAGTGGCTTATACATTAATAAATAATAATAAATTATTTATAAATGGCACCTTAATATAGGGTGTTACCAAAGCAGAAAACATTAGAAGTTAGCAAAGTGATTTTTTATCGTAGTATAAATGTGACATCTACCATATCCCGCTAACCTTCCTGAATATTTCTGTGACTCCATCTAATGCAGCTAATGCAATTTCTGTAGCCTATAGTTACTACAAAGTGAAATTTGCAGTACCTTTTTATTGTGCCCCAAGGAAAGGCCACTGATCTTAGTCTTCAGAGATGTGACAGCTACGTTGCGTAAGCAATAACGGCGCGCATCCCTTCGGTGCTAGTTACTGCTGAGTTTGAGCCCACGAACCTGAATGTGGGCAACAAAAGGGGAATTTGGTAAACAGTGAGACACTGTGGGCAGCGAAGGGACAGGTTTGACAAAGCCCTGTTGTGAAAGGCTCTCAAGGCCTGATCAAACCTGCCAAATCTTGTTGGCGTGATGAGTGACCACAAAGGTGCTCTCTTTGGCAGGAGTCACAAACAATAAGCTATTTTTTCCGTGGCAGGTGATATAAGCCTCCTCCTCTATATATTCTTGATCTGCCAATGCCACCTGCCATAAAATCAGCTTTAAAGAACGCCTTTTCATGCCTTACATTTTTTTGGCAAAAAAAGGTGTTGTAGCAAAAAATAAAAATAATAGATGAAAGAAATAAAAATAAGTAAAGGGTGAAATCTGGCATTTTCTTCTTATGTTTGTGCTAATACAGCTGGAAAACACTGCTCTTCTGCAGTGCTTAAAACAGTATAGCTTGAATTAATATTTTTTTTTCCAAAACACTTTTTCTTTAAAGTATAATTACGTGTCACTTAAAAAAAGTCTGGAGTGAACTTATTAGATCAAAGCTTACAATTTATTAGCTGTTTTACACTTTTACCTGCTACCTCTTCTCTCTCTTTGCAAGCATTCACCCAAATCCCAGGTGATAAATGGACCAGCAGAAGTTCAACACACACAGGCTTGATTTTGCTCTAAGACCCCTCCAAATGGTTAAAATCTTCAATAGGATTTAGATGCTAAAGTAGACCTATCTGGACAATGGGACTCTGGCCAAGACCTCAATCTCTGGAACTCAAAAAATTAAGATCTGTTAGGAGAAGGGATCTTCTGAGAAGTCAGTCGCTTTCCCTGAAGTCTCAGTCATCACCAGTGCTCACAATCGGTGAGGTAACATCTACTGCCTCCTGTGTTAGGAAGAACACAGACATATTGATCCCATATTTTGCTTGTTAGGAGGAAAAGGATATATTTTTTTTAATTCCATGCTAGATCTGAGCACTGAGACTCTATCCTCAATATTCTCTACATTAGGTGTTAAAGTTACATTTTCTAGCTATTGCGTATAACTTAAATGCAATGGTAAATAAAGAAATTGGCTAAAGTTTAAAAACAGTAAGAGCTGTCAGTATTCAAAATCTTGTAACCCAGTTTCCTAACCCCAAATTTCACACATTATAAAAGGTAAATCGGCATGTTAGTCTTATCTGAGAAAGAAAATGCAATGCTTATTTCCTTTGTAAACTATTTAACCAGATACAATTTTGATAGAGGAAATGAAAGAGTACAGATAGCATTCATTAAAAATCATTTGTTTACTGATTTATTTTTTTTTTCCCCCAGCTCTGGTTTACTTTGGAAAAAGGGGAATTCAACCAATAATTAAATAATGTAATGGAGGCAGTGTTCATTCACGATAGTATAACTTGTAACAAAGCGTATTTATTGTTAGCAGGAAAATGATGTGACTTAACAAAGAGATTAGTGTTCCTTTGTATTTTTAAGATATTAATTCATTAATTATTAATTATTAAATACTGTACATGAAGTGAAAATTTAGAATAAGACAGCACCATTATAACAGGAAAGGTATTTCACAATAAAGTCAACAGGAGAGGGGGAAGTGAAAGCTCATTCTATTCAAACTTCTTTTTGTGATGATACGATAACATTTAGAGATGATTTAAAATTATATTTACCAAAATTTGTAATAGTATTCTAATACAAAGAACTAGTAATATTTGAAGGGAGTTTTTCTTGTTCCATTCTATGATTGTGGATGTAGGACTCACTAAAGCAACTTTCCTATTGGGTTGCATGGAGAAGATCCATAGCTTTCTCTATGAAGCCAGTGAAAATATCTGGTATTATTATTAGAATCATAGAATGGCCTAAGCTGGAAGGGACCTTAGAGATCATTTTAATCCAGCCTCCCTGCCATCAGGGGTGCCACCTCTCGACTAGATCAGGCAACACATGGGGACCGAATGGGAATGGAACCCGCGACCTTAGCGTTCTTAGCGCTACGCTCTACTGACTGAGCTAACCGGCCCCCTAAAGCACAACAATTAAGGCACACAGAGGAGAGGTTCAGATGATGAGCTTGTTTCCAAATAGTACTGAAAATGCAAGTTTGCATCCAATATAGCTAAGTCATTATTTTTTGCTGATGCCGTGATCATTTGTGGTTGTGTTTTAGATACACTTTTTTAGCATTCATATGCATGTAACTTGATTTTTATTTTAAATTGAGGACATTGTGATTTAAATGGATCGCAGCTTCATTCCTTATTTATCAGAATTAATTTCTCTTATCAGTTGGTCTTTCTGACCGAGAAAAAGTAGCCCGTTTATTTCATGAGATAGTTTATTCAACAGAGTTTATTTTAACCTCAGGTTATTAGCCCATCTGCAAAGTAATTTAGTGAGTGAAAACGCTGCTGAAATCCATATTCATGGTTAGGAAGATTTCATTGTAGCAGACACTTGTTTCAATTTGCAGCATAACCCCCTCCAACAACACTGATATAACATAATTGCTCTGACTGCAGAATACAAGGCAAGGACGTGGAGTGCTCAGGCTTTCCCAGTAAGCTTGACTTAACTCTCTTTCAGTGTCTCTGGGTAAAACATAATCTGCAAAGCAAACTCAGTAATGGGGCAATGTTTAAGCCAGAATGAATTTCTAAGCTATTTTCCTGGGGTACCCATGGATTTAAGCTGGGCTTCCCATCACGTGGAACTCCCCAGGCACAGAAGAAGGGCTGATGTGCACGACAGTTAGTTTCAGCCTTGATGGATCTGAACGGTTTTGCTGTAGTTTTCATCAGAATTGTCACATATCGTGCTGCACCATGAGTTTTGTGTGGTGATCATATCCCATTGGGGGCAGAATTGCTAAATTCCCTGAAAGATTTTCCAGAGAAGGGCCAGGAGGACGATTACAGGACTGGAATGCCTCTCCTATGGAGACAGACTGAGAGAGTTGGGGCTGTTCAGTCTGGAGGAGAAAAGGCTCCGAGGAGACCTTTT
>NW_009698507.1:0-7314 GCF_000703405.1 Apaloderma vittatum | reverse complement strand
GGTAAGACACTGGCACAGGTTGCCCAGAGAGGGGGTGGCAGCCCCATCCCTGAAAGTTTTTAAGGCCAGGCTGGATGGGGCTCTGGGTAGCCTGATCTAGTGGAGGATGTCCCTGCCCAAGGCAGGGGGTTGGAACTAGATGATCTTTAAGGTCCCTTCCAACCCTGACAATTCGATTGTACTAGTAGAAGGGTGTTCATCTTTCCAACATTGTGAGCTTGTATCTCATCCTTCCTGGGAAAGGAGACACCCATACTCACGCCTTTCTTCTGCTTATTAGAGAACCACAGTGGTAAACCAACTGCAGGCTAATACTACAACAACAAAACTAAATTGTGTGTGCACAAAGGAGTCCGAGTTGTGCTGCTGCACACCTTTTTTTACAATCACAGAAGTTAGAGATGGTCAAATCCTACAGAGTTGCTGTTCCATCCTCCTGCAAAACTTCCTTGGGCTTTCTGTTGTTTTTTCACTTCGGTGTGAAATGCCAGGGCAGTTTCCTCGAAGAAAATATTCCGTAGATCAGTACCCTTGATTATTAAGAAACTATTTCCTGTTTTCTTTTTCTGCTTTTTAAACTCATCATCTTACTATGTGTTTCCAAAATGTCCTGACTCTTACTACTGGAGGGACAAATATTTATAGAAGTGTAATACTGGAATACTGAGAATTAATTTATTTTTCCCTCTATTTGAATATTTGTTTGTACCAATAGGTTGGTATTTGTATTTTTTTTAGGTCTGTCACTTTTGCGATGCAACTATTAACTGGGTAAATTTCACAACATCTTTGTAAAATTTAGTATCCATACTCCAGTTTTGATCTGTTATTAAAAATTTAAAAATATTAAGTTCTTGTCAGAGGCCAGGCAGGAAGTCTGAAGTAGAGCAGGGGAAAAATATCCAAACTCTGCTGTTCCGGTGGTTTAGCCACGAGGATGCCCTTCTGTCTTCAACAACATATTTCTTCTATTAAAAATAATAATAATAATAAAAATAATACAAAAGAACACACAGGACTGTCAGCTTTAGAGGAGTTGAACTATGGTGGTTTTGTGGTTTGGCAACTGGAGAATATAATTACAACTCCAGTACTGAAAACTGCCAGAGACTCTGGCTGCAAATTTCTTGACCAGGATATCTTACTCTGCTTCTTTTATCTTAAATAGGTCCCTTCCTACTCATCTCAAAAGCACCCTGGAGAACACACATTTATTTTCATTCTTTAATAACAACGTCAGAGAAGACTTTTTACAAGAGTGTTCAGCGATAGGACAAGGGAAAATGGGTTTAAGTTGAAGGAGAATAGATTTAGACTGGATCTTAGGAAGAAATTCTTCAGTACGAGGGTGGCAAGACTTTGGAATAAATTGCCCAGAGATGTTGTGGCTGCCCCCTCCCTGGAGGGGTTCAAGGCCAAGTTGGAAGGAGGCTTGAGTAGCCTGATCTAGTTGAGAGGCATCCCTGCCCATGACAGGGAGGTTGGATTAGATGATCTCTAAGGTCCCTTCCACCCTAGGCCATTCTAGGATTCTATGAACTGGTTAACAATCTTTGGGAAGCCGATCATGTGGTTGATGCTGGGCTGGCCACTGTTAACTTCTCTTAAGGATGTTTTCTTTACCAGCAATGCCATTTCTGCAAGGTGAAATGGCTTAAGAACAACAGAGCAAGATGATGCATCAAACTGATTAATTGTGTTAAGTGGTTACTAGTCTATATCTTACCCAAAAGGGACTTATTAGTGCTTTATACTGTTAAGAGTACCATTTTTATTGCTGTCTGGGATGTGCAGTAGCTTAATCTACAAAGGTTACTCTAAACTACATCGGCTTTGCCAGAACTGCTGCACAAGCAAGGTCCCTGGAAAAGGAGCTTAGATGGCAAATGAAGATTATTGTCCTTTACACCAACTCCCAGCAACGTAAATGATACGGGAAAACAAATCTGCTCTTTGAATTATTTGCATCCGTGCGGAGAAGCTGTGGAGGCAGAACTGTGTCAACCCACGACTGACATAGTGAAGGGGCAAACTACGTGGAGCTACCCTAATGCCGAGATCATTCTGGGTGTCACACGTGCCCTTGAGGCCTTTCTTTTAGGAGCTAGAAACGATAATTTGTTTGGAGAAAGGGAAAAGCTTGTGTTAAAGATAGGATGTATGCTCTTGCTTAATTTCTAGACTTTCCAGCTGCATCAGTATTGTGAGTTTTCCAAATGCAAAATTAAACTTTACCTTTAAACCCAGTGGTTTTTCAAGAGGTTTTGCAAAGCAAGAATTTAAAATACCTGGTCAGTGTATGTACTTGTGTTTTGCTCTCTTGCATATTATTTTAGACTATGTTTGAAAGCATCTAATTATTCTTATCTATCTAGCAGAGGAACTTTATTTCTGAGTTAAGGCACCTCAGAAGTGATTATTTAATAATGTCAGGGAATAATGAACTCTTTTCAGTAACACCAGCAGCTGCACTGCAACCATATTTCACTTGAAGTTGATCCATTTTTGTTTTATCTGATAACTGTCCCCATTTGTGAAAAGTCAGGCATAGTCATGGTGGATTTTAATTTTTTTTTTCTCCCCAGAAACCAGGATATAAACCTGAGTGTGTGGATTTGTGTGGTGCTCGCATTGAGTGGACCTCAGAGAAATCCAGCAAAAAGAATGTCTTTCAGGTAAGAGGCAACACATGTTTAATTGCTCATTTGAGTATAAACTCTTTTAAAAGGTAGATTTTATTTCCTTGGTTTTTAATAACTGGAGACTGATAGAATAGGACATTTTTCTCACCAATGCCGAAGTGTAACGTTCTATCGCGCATCGTTTTACTATTTTTCTAAGGGAAGGAATTCTGACGACTGAGTTTCCTAAACACTTGAGAAGCTGTTGATTTATTGATTAATGCTCTATATTCAATTTGTTTTTAAAACTTAGTAGGTAATTGCTTTGGGTTCAGGCCTAGAATCTTGACATAAAGGGCTTCCATAAACACAACTTCTTCAAACTGCTTATACAAGCATTGCTCCAACACAGTGTGGTTACTCTGTTTATTTTTATTGCTATTCAGGGTTCTCAGACGGTGATGACCCAGGTTCATTTCTGGAAGGGGAGGGGAGGATTTTAAAAGCCTTCCTCTGTCAGGGCCAGCATAGAAGGACATGTATTTCTTGCAGGACTATTCTTCATTGATGGAAAATAATATTATTTAATTACTTCATCTAAATTCCATTGAATTGAAAGGGAGTATCAAGGCCCAAGAAGATGAAAGGGTGAGAAAAGCATTTCTGCAAGGTTAACATTCCAGGATCTAGGGGCCAAAACTGTTCATTGCAACATCTTCAGGTTTTGGAGCTAACCCAGCTCCCATGAATATCAGTAGAAAGGGGTTTTTCTTGTTGTTGCACTAAAAATTGCATAAAGCCACATCAAAATATTATCCTCTATGGACTGAGTTGTTTCCTAGAGTTCTAACATTAAGAATTTTTAACAATACAGGCAATAAAGGGAGATGAGATGCAGGGGGGAAAATGTCAGGGTCAAGATAATGTTAGTTACTCAGATAGTTGTTTGGCACCATCACCGATGAAACGTGATGAAGGAACCAATTGTGCCTAGGTCTGGGGTTTAAGAAAAAAACCCAACAGACACACAGAAGAAACCCCTAAAGCACTGTACATTGCTTCTTGAAAAGAAACCTCTTTGGGTCAACTCGGTGTTACAGAAACTTTTTCAAGGTTTATTTTTCTAGACATCTTTCTAAAGCACAATCAATATTTAGAAATATTCCTCTCCTTCAAGACAGTGAGACTTATGCTTCTATACCCCCTACATCCTTCAGGTTGTCTTGAGACAACACTTGGAGCTTTGTCATTTCCTAGGTATTTTTAGAATAAATATTTTGGTTTTGCTGTCAATCTTCAGCCTTTTCCCTTGAAATGTGATTAAGTATAACCTCAGCCTGCACTCCTGCAACCCCCTGAGCACACTGACAGGTCTTTTGAGGTTCTAGGGTTTTATTTCTCATTTTGCAGCAAGCAAAATTTCTGTTTGGAAATGCATATTAGAGTGGTGATTCGTAGCAGCTAATACATTTCCAGCGTAAAGGCAAATGAAGTACTGTTATTGATTGACCAAACTGGTTGTATGAAGATTTTGCAATGCATTTTCTTCTCACTTCTGTTGGTGTGAGGTGTAACTCCACTGATCAGAATAATGTGAGAAAGGAAACTCATGCACTACTGTTTGAACCCATTAAAACGTGTCTTCATCAAGCCAATAAGTGAGTGGGAGAGACATTAAGAAGTAAAAGCATGGGAGGAAGGACATATGTTAAGACACATTTTGAGAAGGGATGGAGCATTGTTTAGACAGAGAGCTATGAGAAGATTATGCCAGATGGTAAGAGTGAAAGAGGAGAAGGCTTTGGCATCAGTAGTGGTGACATTTTGGGAAAGGAAAGGACTGAACGAGACTGGTGCTACATGAGCAGATAGAGTGGGAAGGGGACTAGAGAAAAAGCGCGAACATATATGAGATAGTCTGGAGGGAATCCAAGGTGAGTTCGAAAGCAGAGAGGTCAGTTTGTACCTGGAGACTGAATATTTCAGGAAATACTTCTGATGATCTGCTTATCCCCAGTGGGTGGGAATAAGATTGATAATATTTGTCTCCTTATTCAAAGATTTGTTCAAACAAAAACAACGAAAGTTATATGGTTTGATTTTTTTAACCTAAATATAGATATATTGCATTGCTATTTGGTTAAATACATTAGCTGCTTAGCTCTGGAATGATCAGAAATAAGCGTGATTATATCTTCAAAAAGTGGCAACAAAGCATAGTTGGTGAGGTTTTGTGTCATTATTTTCTGAATAATCAGACGTCATTTTCTAATTCAAACAGAGAAAGGGTTACTTTCTACTAATGTTTTGTACTAGGAGTAGATGCAGAATTTTGAGTTTGATTTAGCCTAGGTGCTCAATTTGAGCTCATGAATTATGTATTAGAAATAGAAAATTACTATTGAGATTTTGGTTTGAAGAAAAAGAAGGAAATCTTGAATTTAAAATTTAAGCATATGACAGTTAATGGATGGTAGCAAGAAGATGGAGTACAGGAGTATCATAAAGAAAACTAATTGGAAACATGATCGATGCAGGACAAAAGAAAAAGAGGAAACTGCAAGTAAATTATATTCAGGCAGGAAGATTTGGATTTCTGGTCTTGATCATGAGGTTTTCAGCAGTGTTACTCCACTTGTTTTAATTGAGCTACTCCCTGTTTAACAGGATAAGTCTGATCCGTCTCTCACACTAATTTGTGCATGTAATCTATTTCTGTCCTTGATGAATGTATTACGTGGTTTGGGGACTTTTTTTTTCAAGTTTTTCTTAACGGTAACTGAAAATATGCATGCCTTATACAATATAACCTTCTGACTTTCCTTCATTTATTGTATTGATGGTACAGCTAGCACCAAGGAAAAGAACTGGTTAGAAACAGCTTCACATGATGTGGGGAAACGTAGCAGTTTGCAGTGAGATACCGTGCTGTTTGTTCTTGCTGCCTGAACACCGCGATACACTAGGTCTTCATCAGAGGAGTGGTGAATAAAAGAAGATTTATGTTCAAATCACATGCTTTAAATATTTCTCCTAAGTGCTAGTTTGCTCTTTGGTGTTTAGCCTGAAATTTAAAGCACTGAGGATTAAAAGGATTACAACATAATCTTAAATAATCCTAAGTGTCATTTACAGAGAGATGGTTGTAATAACTAAATAAAACCATGTTAAGGGATGGCAGTGTTGTCAGTCAGCAACTGGAACAGTAACTGCACCTATATTAATCTGTCGTTCTCCTCTTTCCTTTATTTGACTTAGTTTGATATTGGGTAGGTGCATTTTTATGAGAGTTATCAAAAAAAGAAAATAACATGTTAGACTGCTTTTCAGTCATTATTAATTTGACTTCTGAGGCACCAGTAACTAGGTTAGTTTACAGATTTTTCTCAATATTTAATGTTTTGTGCTTTTAGTGAACTTTTCAACTGGAGTTTATTCTTTCTCCTGGTTTACTCATCCTCTACTCGAAGTCAAGCAACCCTTTTTTAATTTCAAATTCAGCCCAGACATCGTGGAAGACATGTTCGTGACCTCTGGCTTCATAATTCTGGATCTTCATTAGAACAAAGTCTTGTGGCTGTAGACTATTTCCTTGAAGAGATTTTGGAAGATTTCTTTCAGATGATTCAGAAAAGAAACGGAAAAATAGGAGAGAGGTGAAGAGTGCGAAAAGAGGTCACGAGCAGCATACTTATGAATCCGTGAAGCTTTATTCTCTTAATAGCGCTATTCATTTAACTAACAGACATTTTTTTAGTTCCTTGAGCAATACTTTTTCTCTGTTTACCAAGTTCATTTTTTAGGACGGTTTCATTTGAAGAATTTCTGAGCTTCCGTGACCTGGCTCTTGCTGCAGATCTGGTGTGGTATTGGGTTTTCTTTCAATACGCTGCAGCTGTAAGGGTTCACCCATTCATACACAACCAAGAATTGTAAATGCATTTTACAAATCAAGAAATCTGTGCAAGACATACAGCATTTCAACAGTGAGACAGCTGAATGTACAACTGTACCTATGTGTAATATGACAGAATTTATCTTGCAGCTGTTTCGTATATAATAACGTTTATGGCACTGATCTAGGGTAACTCCCTTGTCCTTGAAGCTAGCCAGCTTTGTCCAAGAGCATAATCTGAATGATAAGCTGTTTTGTTCTACATACTGTAGGATCAGTAGAGTATCTGGATGCCTCCCAGGAATGTTTTAAGTCACTACTTTTTTTGCTATGGGAGGGATCATTTTCTTTTCTGTGATTTCTCCAGAGGAAGCACTGAGAGTGCAGTGTGAAGGGGCTTGGGTTGGGGTTGGTATTTGGATCCCTTGTATGTATTGAAATATAAACATTGTGTAGAGGAGGCAAGTCTAAAAAAGCCACCTTGCACTCAGACAGATGTGGAGAATTCTGCTGGTCCTTATTCTCAACCTACCCTGGAGAAAGTGCTGTTTCCTGAGTCTGAGAGTGCTCTTGCCTGCAGCTTCTGTGAGGCATGCAGGAACCTTTGCTGGCCTTGGGTTATATATACGTTAGATAGCCCTGTTGTGGCATTTAAAACATCTGCACTGCATTTTGTCCACTTCTGGAGGTCACTGCTGTGACTGTGGTTTCATTTCTATCCCAGGGACTTGTATATATTATATATTACTGCCTATATATATTATTACTGGCTATATATATTTTATATATATATATATA
>NW_009698506.1:0-22150 GCF_000703405.1 Apaloderma vittatum | reverse complement strand
AATTAGAACACCCAGGTCCTTTTCCACCATATTCATTTGGATGCTGATAAGCCTTTTCTATTCTCTTTAACCAGCCATTAAGAACAGGTTTCATGTGCCTGAACGCTGCAGAATTCCACGCTGCATGCATAGTAAGAGCATGTGGACCAATATGTGAAAGAACAGCTTTCATGTTAGGTCGTGGATAAATCAACATATGACTGTACCGAAATCTACTACACTGCACACGCATTACTATAATCTCACCATTAAAACATCACTCTCTATGTCCTATTGTTAAGGCCTTTGCTTTTAAAGATCACCCGCTCTACACGCTCTGTACTGCCTCCTGTTTCGAAATGCATAGCTTACCAAGGGAAAATCAGTCCTGAATACCCCGATATATTATCTTTACTATACTTTTTTTTTCATAATTCCAGTCCACAAACTTCTTTGTGATTAAGAAGAGGTTAGTCGTCCAGCTAACTGCAATCACTGCACAGCTAGAAATACTCAGTATCTGCATCAAATCCCAAGACCATGTTTAGTGCCACCACCAGCTGGTTCAATATTGCAATAGCACTGCTAACTTAGACCACACCTTTAACCATCAGTAACCAGGACCCAAGTTTAAATTCAAAAGAGAAGCAACAACTCTTTGCATTCATGTATGTGAGATCCAGGAAGGAAACAAAGATCTGAAATACTTGCAGACTGGCCTCAATAAAGAGTGAACTCACGGGGTCTTTTCTCTGTTGCTTAGAAACATGGGCAGTTCTAACAGGTTTTAGAGAACTTTTAGTAATTGTAAGTCTATAAAATTTAACAAGGTGCAGCAAGGGGAGATGTAAAACGGAATTTAAAGGAGATGAAGAATGTACAAGTTGACTGTAGTTTTCTTCTACAGCCACATTATCTAGCAAGTGCGAAGCAAACGCAGCATTAGATGCTCTCTCACAGGCAGGTTTCAAGACTGCATTATTCAATGAAAAGAGCAGAGCGCTGCATCGCTGTGGTGGAACCTCTCAGTCTTCCCTGAGATGATGCTAAACCCCCTGCACACCAGGCCACTGCAAAGCTATTTGAACTAAGTAAAGCTGCCACGATGTTATCGACAGGGCAAAATCCAAGAGCAATCCCTAGGTCCAGCCACATACAATGAGGTCAACTGCACAGGCAACACTGATCTCACCCAGGTCTAAATACAAATGTAAATTGAGAAATAAGAAAGGGGGATATCAAGAAATGAGGGATCAGCCTTAAATCAAAAGCCATGGCAGGTCACAGCGCTCACTCATCTGTGTGTGCACTTCGTGATTCTCATTCAGTTCTTCCAGATTCTCAAACAAAGTGCGGAGTCCTAAAAATATTTGGAACTATTACAAAGCATAAATTATAAATGTGTCGAGAAAATGGAAAAAGGTGTCTTGGGCCTACTTAGAGCACAAAATGATCTCGACCATTATTCAACAACGATATGAAGATCTTTTATTTCATTTCTTCTTAACAGTTCCCTGTGTTTGCTATCATTTCTTGCCCAGCACCGTGTCAATAATTACTAAATTAGCAGGACGCCTGTACAATTTCAGCTAAAGTGTTATTACTGACAAGTCAAACAAAGAAAGCTGATCGAAAAGATGGGACTCCATCTCCTTATTTAAATGGACCGTGTTCACAGAAGAAGATTGAAACTCCTTTTTCTTCAAAGGAAGAAGGGAAGGGTATAGTTTACATTTAGTGCTGCTCAAGGACAGACAGTCAGAGGAAATGCCTTTTTAATGTAAACCTCTTTTCATTTCCAAGGGACAAAAATGAAGGTTATTTAAAAGAATCATGCTTGATGGAAGAAGTAATTACGTATTTTTTTCCAAATCTCAGAGGAATAATGCTTTTATATCTCCCTGAGATGACCCGATTTGCTTTGTGATGTGCTCCCTTAAATGTAAGTGTGCTGACTTCTTTGAACCTCATTGTTTTTAGTGTCTAAAGAGGCTCCTCTCATGCCACAGTGTTGATTGATTTTGGCTCTGTACCAAATATTCATAAAGTTATTGCTGGCTTATACAACTCACAGGTGAAAATGGTGTATAAGATCTACTCTTGGATATCTCCAAAATACTACATGCAATGACATGTTCAAATTAATTTTTTTAAAAGTCTTGCCCCATTACAGCATCCAGATTTATAACTCTTTGGGGCTGGAGAGCTCCATAATCCGAACGATCCTAAAGGATTTTCAAGATTATGCAGATCTTTCGTAGTATTTATTTGATGTTATCTCTTTGAGGTAAGTTTTGGTGGAATAAACGTGAGTACCTACTGGCATGCCTAAACACGGAAATTAGAATACAGCTCTATAAACTTCCTCAGAGGAATATCTACTTTTACTAGTTCATTATTCCAGTGGCTCATTCCCTGAAAAAAAGACAAGGTTTCACAATCAAGATCAACAGCACTTTTGTTTTTTTAATCCAAATCACCTACTTCAACACTGTTGAAAGTGTACTCGGATAGGTTTCAAGGCAGCAACTACGAAAACATGGAGAAAACAAAAGAACTATAATCACTCTAATATGGTAAAGCAGGAAAGGAGACAAATTCATCAGTCTTAGTCATCTAATGATTAGTATGTGCTACTCCCCTAAATCTGGAATTTATTTAGTTGTTGTCACTTGCCATGTAAACAAGCCAACAGGGACTACTTAAATCTATAAAATTAGACATCAGCTTTTAGGCCCTTCCACGTTTTTTTGTTTAGGCCTAGGAAAGGTGCTAATCATTCATGGGCTCTCTGGGCACTGCCCTAATGCAAATAAATAAACAATGATAAAGTTAACTACAGCATCTCACTGACATTTGTCAAACCTTAAAAACTCTTTTATTTCAGTATTTTGGCAAAAGTTCTGAGTTGAGTTCTCACAAGCTCCAAAGCAAATCACTTCTGTTGCCACAGAGCTGAATCCAACTACTAATTTTACTTGTATTTCTTCCTATTCTATTCCTTAATTCACGATCAGAGGAGTAACTAGTTTAATGTCTGTGAGTTGCTACTTGCAACTCTATAATCCCACAGACCAGGGTATAAACTGAACCAATTTCTAGGCTAGAAACATTGATCATCTCTTTCTGTCCAATTTGTCTGATTTTTTTTCTTTTTTTGCAAAATAGACTGTTCTCAAAGCTTTCATTTTCATGAAAAGATTGAATACAGAAGACTTTTTTTGTCCCAGAACACAAGTGTTTCAAAAAAATGTGACCAACTGAAAGCAAAGAAACAGATTTTCACACAGATTTTTGGAAACGAGTGGGGATATTGTACTAGACTTCGCTTCAAAAAAGCAACAGTCCTTTTTAGTGCTGAAGGTATTTTTGAGGCTAGCCGCAAGTGATCTAGTAAGGATGCTAATGACTTCTTTAATTACATGCCTTTTATTGAACAGTATCCGTAAGACCTTTAGGTATGCATCTTCAGTTTCTGGAGATGCCGCAGGAAATGTAGGATGAATCAAATGAAAAAAAAAAAGAAAAATACATCCTGAATCAGACAAAATTTGAGTTCGAATATCACACAAAGAGAAGGATAATCTGTAAAAATGAAAAACAACAGATACTGGAATATACTTCTTGCAGAATGCACAAATTAATCTGTGGTGCTCCTAGCCATAAGATATTTATTGGGGATAAAAATTTAGCAAGAGACAAAAGTTACTAAAGCTGTATTCTAAGACTCTTGATTCAATTACGGGAAATTAAGTACTTTAAATAGCTCTTAATCTCCACAGAAGAAGGAAACAACCCTCCTCAATGAGTAGATTATATCATGTTATTTATTAGAAAGTTTCTTTCACCCTTTTGTGAAGCATCTGGTTCTGATCACTGGTGGACTTAGTCTAGGGAAGCACGTGGAACTGGTCTGACCCTCCACAAGCGTGCTCACTACTACCTAAACAGAGCCATATCTGGGGCAACATCTTAGTAATGAGTAACAACATCACCCAAGGAGAAACAAAGTGCACATTCCTCTGAGATTGGGAGAATTTGGCCAAAACCATGCAGCTACCCATATCAGACTTAGAAGTAAAGAATTAACACCCAAACATTTGGAAAAAAAAATGTCATCTAGACAGGTACGTTTAAATTCATGTAAAGTCATTGTAAGCAATGAGAAAATGGATGTCTACCTAACCACCTGTACTCTTATTCCAGGAGAAATGTTCTCCTTATTCATACATTCCCAGTCCATGCAGGAAGGAAACAACGATTGCTCGTACTAGGATGGATTTTCTTTTGAAGCAGAATTGTGATGGTGTTTACTTTGGCAGGGAACAAATTTAGTGCTAGTTAAAGCCTTTTTTGTTGACTTTTACACTCATTACATGCTGCCGCAGCAACTCACAAAAATTATTAATAGAAATACAAATAGCCAAATGTTTTTTAAAATCACTGTTTGTTGCCTTTGAGTCAATAATCAGAGGCAACTGAGATGTTGAAAAAAAGTACAACATTCTGAGGAACTAGCTCATTACAGTGTATTTTGCAATATTAATACTGTGTAAGTAAGCTGGGAGTCTGGCATAAGGGTTTAAAGAAACTCTTAAGATTTCTTAGCTTATCTCTAAATTATAATTTTTTATCACTAAGTTTCCTGAGGGAATGTTCATAACTTCAAAGAAATCACAGCAGCAGTGCAACGTAAACAGTTACTTCTACCATGCAATCTGTTTCGCCAAGATTTATCACCTCTATACAAGGCAACTAACTGAAGTACCTACCATAAAAGCTTTGTTACCTTACAGATAACTAAATAGGTGTTGGAGGAAAACGAGAATCCCGTAAGGACGATTCAGATCATAGGGTAAATTGCCTCCTTAAGGTGCCTCTCTCGCTCCATTGACTACATGGAGAGGCACAGGAGAGTATCTTCTTAAGTACCTTTGCCAAGTGCCTAAAGTTAGGTGGAATAAATCTGGGCCTTGTGTGTTAAATACTTTTACAGGAGCCTGATTCATATTTACACATTTGCCTCACGTCATATATGCATCTTAGGCAGTTTAAATGGGCACTTTGTATACCTGGGCCCCTTTTTAGATATATGTTTTTCCCATTGCCAGTGGAGTGCAAAGAAGGTTTAATGAAAATAGCAGTTTGTTCAACAGTATTTAATTGAAGACAAGCAGCTTTGTATACATATAGCATGATTCTACAGAGTGTTCATCATTTGTCTGAACCTGCTCCTATTGAAATAATGTTCTGTCTTCTTTGGAAGATAGAGACTTGGTTTACCACAACACTCTGTTAAAATCTCCATAAGTACAATTCCATGGTGTCTATTAAACAGGTGATGTTACTAAGTGATCAACTGGTTCTGTTTGGTTTTCCTAAAAAATCAATAAACACCTACACTGAATGTATGTGCACACACACAGATGCATGAAACCACACATAAGCGTTATTGCCTTACACTGAATTTTAGGCACAAGATAATTTCTTGCGGCAACGAAAACCCACAGCAGACAGTTGAATCTTTTAAGTATTCCATCATGGAGCTCTCTTGTAAATACCATCCCCAAGGAGAAAATGCTATATCACACTCGAGTACATAGAAAAGTCATCACCAGTGCTTTTCAGAGCAAGCATAGACCTCCACAGCTGGTATTTTCCCAATTCCACCATTCACACAGCTGCATGTCTAAATTTCAGCCACTCTGAAAGTCTTCAGTCATCAAAAGTGGACTTACATTCTTAATACTCTGTATACTGGCTTTTTCCTTTACAAGACCTCAGTTGTCTGTCTTCTGGTAGGAAAATACTTGTTTAGTTGCAAGATCCTAGCTGAGAACCAATTCTTAGGCAAGATGTAAAGAGTGTGTAAAAACAAAAGAAACCCAGTGGCTCAGATCTCAGCTCCTGGTGTTACTTGAAGTCCTCACACATGCTCCAGGTCCAGCAATGCTCACCTGGACTTAAAAGTGGAAAGAATCCTTAAGAAGAGTAATTTTGCAGGATCATCTCTTAGACACAAAAGCAATGTTACGGCTGCCTGGGGCTAATGTATGTCCTGTGACATTATTCTTGGGAAAGGGTGTGGTTCTGGTCATTTTGTAAAATGAGGACTGCTCATTTGAAGGGACTGTGGGCTGGGATCTTCAGCTCATGTGAGCTGGCAGAGCTTCCAGAAGCAATGCCAACTGACACCTGCTGAGGTCCTGGCACACCAAATTTTAAATGGGTTTACAAGTTTTTCTCCCCAATACCAAATGCTATGATGTCTACATCAAACAGCTAATTATGCGTGGGCTGCTTCTAAACAAAAGTTTTTCTAATTGTTTCAGATACACCATCTGTTTCTGATCAAAATCATGGTGAAACTGCAGACTCTCATAAACATCATCCTAGATTTCCCTTTTGAATGACATCAGCTTAGTACTGAAGGGTATAACTTCAAAGAGCTCAAGAGGTGCTGTCGTTATCCAAATGTACATGAAACTCATGGGTCTTTCTAGACAAGAGATCTCACGAGAACAGCTTTCAGGCTCATTTTGTATTTTCAGCCAACTGGGAAAATACCATGAAGATGGCCTTCTCCAGTTATTCTGTTTTGTTTTGTTTCTTGTGAAAGCTAGGCCGAAGTGTTTCAGGATTTCTCAATTATTTTCATATAAGAACAATCTCAAGGTTGGTTGTTAAATGCATGCCAATAAATATTTCAGCTGAAATCCTCAGAGTGCTTTTTGTCTTACTATGGGTATCTCTTCTCATTTAGACACAACTTTTGTCTTTAACTTCAGGATATTTCTTGCTATACTGACCACAAAAGTGTTTACATTCCGCAAGCAGGACTCCCTGCTTAGCCCATTCTTCTACTCAGAAATATACTTCAGTGTAGCTGGCATGAGACAAAAAAGAAAACTTCCCTTGGACCAACACCAACACATTTCAACAAAGCTTCTGATCAAAGTGCGAGAAAGAAATTTGAAACAAGAAAGGCAATAGTTGCAACAGCTCAACAGCTATTGAGGAATTTCTTTAGGGATAGGGAACCGGAAACCATCCTTAAAGGGTCTATATGGTGGCATTAAAGTACGAGCAGCATTTCAACAAAATGCCAAGAAGGAAACTTTCATCAAGGAAGTTTAACCATTTTGGTCAGTTTAGATGACAATATAACCCGGGGAGAGAAGGCTTCCTCTGTAGGAGGTTAAAAGCAGGTGAAAAGGAGGAATGCATCTGGTTCCAGAAGTCTGGGTACCACGAGTACAATCCAGCAGGTCTGCAATGCTTTACAGAAAATGTGTCTCTCTGTGATTGTTACTGTGACATTTTGGGCAAAAGCTTGCTTTTGGTTAGTCTGGTACAGCTCAACTGATGATAGCTGAACAACTCCAGATGTAATAATGTGGAATTTGTCACATTTTAAACTTGAACTTAACGGATTAAAAGAAAATCCTCTGAATAATGGAAGAATAAAGGAAGCACAATATGACTATGGCTTAAACACATCAACACTGATCAGAAGCCTCGTAACGAAACAGTGTTTACTGGCCATGGTATTTTTATTTTTGCTTAATACGAAATATTTCCTGTGCAAAATTGCTTTGGAAGTTAAAGCTCTAAGGCACAACACATTTGTGTGATGGTAACATCAACATGTAGAGAGAAACATTAGCGCTCAGTGTCAAGCACACTTGAGTTTTTCAATACACTTGGAGGAAGATACTCATAAAGGCTCAGCACAATGGCATGGAGGACTAATATTCCAGACAATTAGGCTTTCTGCTTCAGATGGGACAATTCCAATGCGGATGTCTTTAAAGCACATTTTCATCCCCTTTATTGCTCACCGGAGGAAAAGAGATGCCTTTTTTGTTTATAAAATGTAGCTTAAAACAGTCTGAACAGATGCTGAAGACCATAATGTCTCACTTTCACTGTTGCAGAAACCACCACTTGGTCATCGCATGGCCCTTTCCTGCTAAATCTCATATAAATATGATTATGACTTGAATTGTTATGGTTTGCAGAGGGTTGTTAAAGGAGTAGAAAACATAAAGCTGGAGTCAGCCATCTGAAAATCTTCCCTTTCCCTTCATGACATTTTCTTTAAAACTGAAAAAATCTATGCTTGCTAAATAAAAGTGAAGGTCTTTGCCACCTGAATCTAAATTGAACATAATTGGATACTTGTATGTCAAAGCACTCAGAGACATAAATCCAAGTATCAGCACATCAATAGGAAGGCAATTGGGTCAGAAGATAACCTATAGTATATATGATATATCTTCTTAAAGCTGTTCTCAGAATCCAAGGAATTCTTTTGTTAGACATTGAGTGGATGTCTCTTATTAAGGGGGTGTTTATAATGGTGGACAATGCAATTCAGATATAGAGCCTACACTAGTCTTCCATCAAAGGCAGAGAGAAACCTAATAGCCTAAAATGAATCTCTGTTATACTTCAATGACAGAACATTTGAACAATTTTTAAATGTAGTCTTGAGTATCAGAAATGTATCTGAACCTAATGGAGAGCGCAAAGGTAGAGGAGACCTTGAAATGATCAAAACCCACTTGTCCAAGTAATTATGCAGACAATTTCTAACATTTATTTTTCATGCCTAAACTAGCTAAGAAGCCTTAGCTGACACAAGACGGAACCCTGGCCTGGTGATAGGGACAAGTGATACAAAAATAAAATGATAATTGCAGGTGGAAGTTTTGCACAGTATTATTATGAGAGAAGACAAGAATAAATTTAAGTGATGAAATCCTAAACAGGTTAAAGTCTTCTAATGTTACCTCATTCCTAATTTAACAACTCCAAATTTAGTCACAATGGGTAGGGCCAGTGCTTACTGTAGAACATATCAAATCCACAATCATTTAGCTGAAAATGGGGTTACGATGACAGGGTAGCAGTGTCATTGCTAATGCTGGCTACTAAGCACATCAGGACAGCCAAGTCTGTGACTCTGATAAACCGAAATGTACAGTTTTTTTGATATAGTGACTTCATTTAGCACAGTCAAGTCTACAGTCCACTCAAACACACATAATTGTGCTTTACGACACTCCTTACTGCAGCACATGGACAGACTTCCCTCCCTTTCCATCAAGCTATATAGATTTTCTAAATGCATGCAAATGTATCCAGGGTGGCTCATTTTGTTATCAATTCCCCAAGAGCTAACATTCTAATCATTAACTAATTGTCTCTGTGCTCTATTGACAATTCGGCCACCTTCTTGCTAATTTTTGCTGACATGATGGAGGCCCTGAAGAACTGGGTTAACCTTTCAATGCCCATTGAAGATCCACAGGTCTGATGACGATTGATTGACCTGGCCTCTATGTTAGATAAAACCTCATCAGCTTTCCAAGTGATTTGTGTAATGAGGCATCAGTAATTGACAACAGGTAAGTGAACTTAGAAGTCCCCTTCTTTATTGCTCTACAAAAATGAGTAGAATATTCAAGTATCTGCAAGGAGTGCAAACTTGTAATAGTTAGCATAAAACAGGGATGCTTATACATGCTTTGTAATACGTATTTTCTTCTTACAGATATACACAAGAGCACAGGTACAATGTGCTCAAAATACATGGTACTAGGATTCTCACAAATATGATATGTGTATGTATCTATTACACATATATATTGTGTTTGGTTTTTTACAGAAGCATATGCTTGTTCCTGTGTTCTCATAAAATCTTCTTCGTGGTTTAGGAGTCGGTATAGTACACTTCAGTCTGGAGGATGATAACATCAAGCTACAAAATGCCTACTGTTTCCAAATGCTTACTGAATATTCAACAAGTAAACTGTAGCTGGCTATCCTGATTCTTGGGTCCTCACCTAACCGTGACTTAATTAAGAACAAGAATTAAACTCTCTCGAATGAGCACAGGCTGGCTGCCTCACTTTTAAAGGCAGTCTACACAGCCCTAGGTTTGTTTTCAGTGGTGCTGTGTGGACTCTGGAAATTGCTACATTCTCATCTCTACGTGAGTCAGTCTTGCTGCTCTCATTTCAAGTCATTACTATATGCTTCCAAACAAATTTCTTTAAAGCATCTCTCACCTTTGTGTTCTTGAGACGTATCCCAAATGATTAAAACTAATCTAAAAAGAAAAAGGGAACAACGAAATTTGCTGTACCCTAAAGCTCTGTGGTTCTCATATTTTAATTTTACATTAAATAGCCATAAAATTAGCCAGGTAGGACAATAATACAAGATGAAAAAACAGCAAATATTATCAACCAAGAGTGATCTTCTGGCTGACTCATCACAGCCAGAGAGAATGGAACATTCCACCTATGCAGATACGCACAGAGCTATACACCCCAAAAGCACACACACACACATGCTCAAATGAAATATAAATGTAGTATCCATTCAAAATTATTTCCTCAAATAAAAAAAAAACCCTTCCAAAATTCTGGATTTTGTATCTTAGTTCATCTGTGGTAAAACAGAAAATCTCCTGTCTTCCCTCTTTGTGTGCCTGCACTTTCTTTACTCCTTTCAGGTTTTTTGTGCCAATAATACTGAAGAGTTTCCAGATAACTCTGTGCTGGTGTCCATGTGGCCACCAGTGCTTTTCATCTGGTCATGCAGACAAAACTGGCACCTCTTACCAGAATTAAGCCAGTATCATCTCACACATGTATATGCATTTCTGTTCAACTTTTTTTTAAAAAAAAACCCCTTAACATCTGGAAGGTTTTCAAGACTCCATATACTTTAACTTCATAGCCATTATTCAGATTTGGCACCATAACACTTGCAGTAAAGTTCAATTGATCATAACGATAATTAAAGTAATAGGCTTCTATAGAAAATGAGACATTTCTGTAGAAATGAGGACTCTATAGATATCTTCAGCAAGATTGAGTGATCTCATTTGCATGAATGTCATTTAAATAAAACATATACATGTTACATATATAAAACATACATGTTTTATTTGTCTTGTAGAACTTTGGAACAGAGTATGAGTTGCTATTTCTTCCTATATCACGATAAAACGTATCTACAGGAAAACTATTTTTTGGAAAGATTTGTAAGACCTCTCTGCACTTTTAAAACATCCATTTTTAAAGCACTTAACATAAACAAACATCTGGCTATTGCCCAACAATATCACCTATCATAAAGAAAACACAAAGTATTTTAAAATGTTACATAAAATGTAAACAGTGGTAGCTGAAATGAAACATAATGCATAAAATCCTGGCACAGCTAAAATCAATGGCAGAGGTGTCCTTGACTTCAGCGGGCAAAGGATTTCTTTAATTTTCCTTATGTACCACAATGTCTTGATTTTATTGGCGGAAACTACCAATTTCTTCCATTGAAATGCTTAAGGTGATTAACCTTGAAAAGCAAGAAAATCCAACAAGAAAATGAAGATACGCTGACAACTTCCTACCAGCCTATTACCAAAGGTGACAAACATCCTCCAGCCCTCGTCTTCCTCCCTGTGATGCCAGCCATAATTTTGTTTCTGATACAGTTAATTTTTTTTTTCTTGTTTTAATTCAGCAGACATTGATGTTCTTCAGGTGCAGCCCCATTCAAAACTCTTGCCAGAATCATGTGATTCCTGCAAAATAACTCTGCACAGACCTCCCTGCACCTATTCCTTGCCCTGTCCCTCTTGATGAAGCCAAAGATAAGGTCTTGACTTTCCATAGGCAGAAAAGCTGGCTGCATTTGATTCTAGAAAAAGTTGGATTTTGCAGAAAGGTATTTTTGATTTGAGGTGACAGTGAGATCATTCTCCACAGTGAGTTACTGCCTGTCTTGGCTGCAAACTTCATTCTTCATCATTGTCCTGCATATCATCAGCTCACAAGAGTAGAACAGTACAGGTACCTTTTGGTGTTGTTTAACATGTTTGAAAAGCCTTGAATTTAGTTAAAATAAGGTAGATGGGAATCCAAAACATAAATATGGGAAACATCTCATAGTTCAACATAATATTGTATTTTTAAAAAGGTCAGAAGTGTCTTGAATGTTAGGAACTGAATCTACCATAAATATACAGAAAGAATAACCTGAGACTATATGAAAGATTTTTTTTGTTCCTTAAGATCTTTGTTACTTCCTTGTTTCACCATTTTTAACTGAAAATAACTGGTAGATTCTCTACTTTCAATTTTGTACTCAATTATATTTACCTACCTATATAAAAAACATTACATCAACATGGAAGCAATAGATTGAAATGATTGTTTCATATTATATATATATACACACACAAATATGCACGTTTATATTTGTGTATACTCTCTTCTGTAAAAAATCCCTGTAACTAAAAAAGCACATATAATGGCAACTTCTGCCCATCATTTTAAAACTTAAGTGTTAACATAGTGAACCTTTAAACTGCAAATAATTCTTATGGAATATTATTTGCTATATAGTGAAAAATGTACATGAGATATGTTTAATATGTAATAACATTAAATAACCAGTCTAATCATGTTTGTATTAAAACTATTGGAAATAGAGGTTTACCAGCTAACTGAAAACAGAAAAACGAGGTCTTGATTGAACAAATTACATTTAAAGTACTCATTTTATTGATAAAATACTTTGCAACTTCTATATTAGATAATATGCAACAAAGAAAAATCTAAACTGTGTGATAATATTTGTGTTAACAACCAATATTGAAAAAGGAGTTATTAGTTAACTAAGAATTTATCCACTTTATATCACTACAAATAATTTTAGAGAGAATCTAATAGCAAAAAACATGTGGGAAAATATTGACAGTCAAAATGACAGAGACTTCACCTGGATACAGAGTATAGGGGTATCATTTTCAAGAGCACTTATACGATTTAGGAGTTGGGAGTCTGACTGGCTTTCAAAGAAAACCTTTTCAGCAGTTTATGTGGCAGGGATCTACTCCAGAGCACAGGTAACAACGGGAAGTCAATGGAAAGATTCACACTTCCTTCAGCTGCCTGGGATCCATACCTTGTTCCAATATATTTGACTCATTCCCACAGCTTACAGGCTGCTGCGATGAAGTAGTTGTGACTCTTTGGGGTAGGCATGGGTCTGGTGAGTGAATTCATCACATAGATTCCGTCTTTGGATAACATGAATATTAAAAGTAGCTATATGCACGCAGTGTTGTGTTCAATATTGTATTTCCTTTGCAAGCAGCTGCACTCTTCGTCTTTTAGCTCCACCCTAGAATGATTCACCTTGATGAAATCCCAGACAGCAAGGCAAAGGAAGCTACCGGGATGGTACAACAAAGGGCCCGTTTTTCTTATTTTACCTAAATCAGCAAATCTCAGGTTTAGGTTGAGAGAACAACGAATCAGGCAGCAAGCCTTAGGTGGGGTCCATTTGTCCTTATGTTTCCACATTAAAACAAGGTAGGTGTGAAAATTCCACAGAACTAGTAGGACCAATGCTCACAGTAACACTCCTTCCTCTGCTGGTTCCTATTACCAC
This sequence comes from Apaloderma vittatum, assembly GCF_000703405.1. NCBI lineage: Eukaryota > Metazoa > Chordata > Aves > Trogoniformes > Trogonidae > Apaloderma > Apaloderma vittatum. The sequence goes on along the minus strand of NW_009698506.1, from coordinate 8,695 downwards.
AAGCAAAGCAGAAATCTGGCATCCATTACTAACGACAATAAGTAAACCTGGTGCTTAATCAATCTAATAAAGAATGTTGTTGCCTTGGGCAATTGCTTATGTATGTTGCCTACCCACAGGACCACCAAGCTGAGCTTCAGCAGAATTCCATCTTTGGCTCATCCCACATGTGCTCATGTTTTCCTGTTTGCAGTGTAATTATTTTAAGATATTCACAACACTATTAGTGTTCCATATAAAGGCTGGTTTGGTGGTTACGGTTTTCTTAGAGGTGATCTCTTCAAACCCCTTTCACTATCTCACGACCTATCTTCTCAAGCATTTGGTCTGAAAACAAACACATCAGTACAAAAATAATTCCTCCTCTGCATGGTGAAGGTGTCAGCACGAGCTGTTTCTGATGTAAAGTTGGGAAATGAACTGTCTCCTGAGTCTAACATAAATGACTTTAGGCATCAGACTACCGTACCGTTGTATTTTTCTAAACAATTATTCATGGAAGTAGATTATACTCTCTTACTTCTGCTCTCACCCACCCCACCCTGGCTTTTCTTCTATAACTGGGTAGACTTCCTCCCCTCTGAAAGGCCAAGGGAGCTTTATTTTCATGATCCCTGTGGATGGGAGACAAGGCTGGACCTCAATCTAGGTACTTCTCACATGATCTTTTAGAGGAATAAATGGCTCCTGAAACTCTTCTACCAAAGTTTCACACTCAGGGGGCGTCTTACAAAGGGGAGCAGAAGTTTGGACTCGAGAGCACTTTCTTGCCATTTCGTAGTGGACAAGGCTCTCAGATCTAGGAAGAGCAGAAGGGTCCACAGTAGGTCTCCGGGAGACACAAAGCATGAAAGGCACTACAAAGTCCACCTTTTCTTCCCACAGAAATGTATAAATATCAGGGGTTTATTGCTTCTGGACAATGTGTTGGGGCAAGGTCCCTCTATTGAAGTCTCTGTGCCAGATAAATCCCAATCTTGCAGAATCAATACACTGCTCTCCTTCTTCAAGTGGTACTTTGAGAAGTTGCTTTGCACTGCACTGCACTGAGGTCACGAGGGTTTAGGAGAAAATCATTCAAGATTACTCTAAAGATGCTACTGACCCTTGTTTCCTATTTGTGTAGCACAAACCAATTGTGATCTGACAACATAAAGAAAGATTAAATATTGTTAGCTGTGTCGGTTAGAGCGTGGTGCAGATAACACCAAGGTTGCGGGTTAGATCCCCTTTCGGTCTCCATGTGTGGCCTGATCTAGTTGAGAGTCGTCCTTGCCCATGACAGGGAGGTTGGATTAAATGATCTCTAAGGTCCCTTCCAGCCTAGGCCATTCTATGATTCTATGATATAGTTCTCTGCTCTGATTACAGTATCTTATTGCCAGGCTGGCTATTTATTGTCTAATTAGAATAGTAATTTTAGAGACTTTCAGTGCAAGAGCCCTCAGAGATGCTGTTTCCACCTGTGATGAGGAGCAGCTCCTGGCTGCCACCACACCCTGTAATTCCCCACATGCCCTGTGCACTAAGTCCCTGAGAAGTTTGCCCACGAGGACTGACTCCACTTTCCACTTTCATTAGAGACGTAATTTTTGTCTCCGCTCCCTACAGCTTTTGCTAAAAGGTCCAAAAACAATCAATCAGAAGCAAAGGATTTATTTTTGGTTTAATACCTTAACAACTGACTTGCTTTACCTTGCGCTGACAAGTCATTCCATCTGTAATTGCTACCTGCTCTGTTGATGAGATTTCCACTGTTTTCTCCTCTGGGTTTCCATGGAAATAGTTTATTATTGTTGTAAAGGATGGACAATACAAATATGTTTTAAAGAAGTATAATGTAAAAACTTCGCAAAACATATGTGTTGCTGTCAGCTATTTCCAGCAAGGTATTGTTTGTTGGTTGTGGGTTTTTATGAGCATACTCAATGTTTGTACTAAATTAGCAGTGGGATTACAAGAAAACAATCATTTTCACATACGTAGAAATGGAGAAACTGTACGGACAATAATATTTCATAAGAACATAGATGAACATTCAAGCACGTTGCTGTAGATGACGTTTCTTCTCGATTGCAAGGTAGAAGGAAGAAAAAGTAATATTATTCAAGGCTCATTTAAGGGATTCAAAATTTATCAATAACCAACTGAATAATATTTTCTTAAAAGAAACTTTGTTGCTGTTTACAAGGCTACATCACCCATGACAGTTCTTTACGTGCACAGCACAATTACTTGCATGAAGACTATGTATTTCCAGTATTGGGGCTATCACGAGTAAAGACAAAAGAATCTCAAAATATTCACCTATTTCCAAATGTTTTCTACAAATACCTGAATTCCCAATCTATTATTAATCCTTGTAAGACTCCTCATAGTGCTTTATTTAAGTATGCACCCAAATTCATCCCTAGCTCACCCAGGCAAGCCTACCTTTAAGTTTCTCTGTTAAAAAAAAAAAAAAAAGGTATGAAAATTCCTTGACTAGCTCATAATTTCCTGATTATCAACAAAGATTAAATGTGTTACATAAGCTAAATTACATTTGCTGCTGAAATAGGACGTTGAAAAAATGTTTTAATAGAAATTACTTCAAAATAGGTGTGAAGTTTTAGTGATGGTGACATTCTTCCTGTAGATTATCTCAGGCCACTCCATAGGAGAGAGACCACCCTTTGCCTGACGATACCGAATGGCTCAAAGCCAAAGTATGAAAAGTGAGAAATTTTCCCTTAAATTTTTTGGATTGCTATGCAAGGGGCTTTAAATTGTAAACTGATACTGGAATGTCTGTGTATTATTTCTTACTTCCCTTCAGTCATGCCTTTTTTACTCGGCTTTCATGGGCATTTCATTATTTCTGATGATTACGCCCAAACCAAAAGTGAATTATGTCAAGAGAGAAACTTCTGTTACATTCGGCAGGCTTTGAATTCGAATGTTAATTTTGTATTTTCCTATGCTTAAATTTTTTTAATATAATTGTTACGTAATATCTTGAGGACACATGCAAGGGACATATTTCAGTTGCAATTATTCCTAAAGAACAATACTGTCTTTATATGTCTTTTACAAATGCATATATTAACATTAATCATAAGCACAGTTTAAAGTCTACATATACAATACATGTGCATAGAATAGTAAGATCCCTACTCTCATCCTTTTTTATTTTTCTATTTTTAAAATACCATGAGTTCTTTTTCATTAAAGCCAGTCCATAGCGCTGGTATCAAAATCTCATTCTGTGCCTAAGAAATGCAGCATTGGATGAAATTCCAAGAGGAAATTTTCAAAATAAGTTTTGTGTTAATTTGCAATTTTCTACTCAGCAGCTGATGAACATTGACAGATAGGAATTTCCCATGCAATTTGTGCTTTTCCAGTGTTATTTCTGTGGCTAGAACCTATTAATGCAAACTGCATTAAAAACCTCAGCTTCCATTGATGCTGTTCGCACAGTAAGAGCTTTCAGTATAATTTCACTATTTGATAGATGTTAGGTATTTAGCTCTTGTGATTTTTTTTTTAATAGGCATTTCAGTCCAACAGCAGCAAAATGTCCTTCCAGAAAGTCTTCCTACCTCAATTTTTTGGTAAGGCCCTTTTTATTTTTGTGCAGCTAAAGGAAGGGGTAAAAAAAACTTCCTTACGTGTGTGGCTTTTGGAGATTGGTAGGAAAAACGTGAGCAGAGTGAGGAGCATGGGGAATCTTTTTCAGATGTTGTGATGCAAAGGATTTTCTTTCTCATCTCCCAAACCCTGTAGATGGAGCCCTCCACCAAGATCTTGCTGTATCTCTAGCGCAGATTGACTTCTTTTGGGTTGATGATGATTGATCGTGTTGTTTTCTTCATTACTTTAAACCTAATCAGTGCTTGGTGTAATTTGAGTAATGATTGCTCATTATTGGCAATTGTGAAGTTTAAGGCTTTCTTCATTTTACCTCACAAGACAGCCAGTTGGGAGATGCTCGTACATCCCCCTTTGGGCAACGTTTGAGGTAAGAGAAGGGGGAACCATCCTCAGTGACAGGCGGTAGTGAAAGCTTTCTGCAAGTTTATCAGTGCACGTTTTCTTGGCAGAGGGCTCCTGGTGTTACACCCTGATCAGATGTGATCGTGAAAAAAATGAGTTTCTTAGCAGACTGTATCATTTAGGCCTTAATGAAATTCCTCAGTCCAATAAAACACGCTATTTCCTAATAACGTGCCTTATAAAGTGATCCGAACGGATTTGCAAATAAAAGGGGGGTTTATTTCCTGGAAAAATATGGGCAGACGAAAAGATAGTGAAGAAGGATCGTACACGGGCCAAAACTATAGTGTTTCTCCTTATCCACCTTCTGCTGCTAACTTTGTTATTTTGAATTAAGAATAAGGGGAATTATTGCATAATGGAGTGATTTATTTAAGCTTGGTAAGCACAGAAAAAGATGTTAAGCTGTTCAGTACCCAGAGGATACACCATGGGAGTCTGGCTAAGCCCTTCGTTTGCGCTGAAATTATGCTAAGGACATAATGAAAATCTATATAAAGGAGAAATTTTCAGATTAACATTCTGGGAGTAAGGACAGTTTTTCTTCCTGGGCCTACTTCCACAGGTACAGCAGATGATCATATAAAATGATTTATCCAAACATAACAATAAAGACAAAAAAATGATCCTTTCTACACTATTGGTAATTTTTACCAGTTGCTTCAGCCGTATTAAGCCAAAAGTCAGAGGTGACGCTTTGTGAAATGTTTTACCAATTTAAAAAACTGCCGTGTGGTTCAGTTGAGATAAAATATGTGGTACCTGCATGAGACACCAGTTTTATCCATTCTATTTTCAATGCTCTCATTTTATGTTTGCGTTGACACAAATCATTCTGAGAATATGTTAGTCAATAATTTAATTAAAACATTGGGTGCTTTTTTTTAGCTGTCTTTTACATCCCTAAAAAAAATTTTGCACTAAACACAGAACATACGAACCTCAATTTGTTCTACAGTCAGCCAGTTAATTCTGAGGTGAAAAGGTGCCCAGAGATATCAATGGAGCTTGCATGGAGCTATTCTCTCTGTAATTCCACAAGGCATTCTGTAGCAGAGAAAGCAGGGATGCTTTCTCTCTGCACCTCCCTGAGCTGACATCTCACAGCCAAGAGCGTAGTATCAGTGACACGCTCAGTCACCGAGGTGCCTTCAGAGGAGGAGGTGATGCGTTTCCTACCCCACGCGATCACACTCAGCCTTCAGGGCAGTTCCAGCCCATGCGGCAGCACTGATAGAAAGAGGCTTCGCAACAGACCCCACGCTTGCTGGAAGCGACAAGATATCTCATTTGCTTAAGTTAGACCAGAGGACACCAACATGGATAAAGCGTGGCTTTTTTTTTTTTTTTTGCTTTCTCCTTCACCTTTTTTCCCCAGAAAGAGAAGGCTACTATGACTATGCAAGTAAAAATAAATACATTCTGATATCATAACATCACAATAATGTGATCGTTTGAATTCATACTGAGAACAGTAAAAACAATATGCTTTCTGATTGAATTATTCAAGCTCTTAGCTTTTAAGTTTCAATTATAGATACAAACACTGTATGCAAGAGAAACTGAACAATAAACAGCATTTTCTAGCTGAGGTATAAAAAGCAGTGAGTTGCAGAAAACGATTTTTTTTAAAGATGAAAGTGCAGCCCATCATTAAGATCAAATCTATGAGAGTAGAAGCTCTGCAAAGCTCAATCTTGCTGTAGTACACTACTCCAGATGTAATACCACATAGACTTACTTGGCTATGATTCTGACTTATTCAGTAATTACAAGCAACAAAGAAAACAGGCGCCTGATAAGTGTACGTTCAAATACCAAGTTTAGATGAAAAGTAATATGCAAAACCATTAAAATAAGTATAGAAGGCAAAAAGATATTTTAGATTCTTCTTAGAAATGTGAAAAATACTGTGTGGTTTGTATTTTTTTAAAAAAAAACAACGAACAACACAAATGGTTTGCCATTGTAAAAATGCACAGGGAAATACTAAAGACTGAGTGTGTGTTTGTGTCTGTGTGTTTTCTCACATAAGGATTTCTACTTACACTATTTATGCAAAATATGTTACAGTCTTGCAAGCCTATGTATGCATACTAGAACATATGCATATGGGAACTAAAATAAGTAAGAATCATTCAATTTAATAAAGATTAAAACCATAACAGAAAACCCAGGATATTTATAGCCCTAAATTAACTCACTATGTTGTTACTATAATCCATGTTACTGATTCTACCCCCCTGAACAATTCTGTGATCTTATGTCTTCATTTGGGGACTGATTCTCCAAGCGTGTGCACGTGTATTTGTAATTTCTTTAATAATATCACAGAAGCCAGCTGCATTGTCTTGGTGGCTGGTATTGCTGACCTAATGAGGCAAAGCCAGGTATGGCTGTTATGTGCTGTGAGAAGCCATACTTATATCAAATGTTGAAGTTAGTATTAAAAAAGTGTACAGAACTGAACCACTTAAGGTTTTAACAGCTCTCATATTTTTTTCTTTTTAAATTGAGGCAAAAAGAAATATTGTAGGCCTCAAAAATAATTATTAGCAAATTCACTTTTTATAGGGATTCTCCTTCTGGATACATTTTTAAAATACAGAAGTAAAGAGGATCTTTTCTGCTTGAGAATCCAAAGATTCAGTTACTTTGAAAATCTAACTGTTCTCCAAAAAGTCACTTTTAATGAAATCTATGTATGGTCCAAACCATTCCATTTCCTCCAGCACCTAGAAATATTTTGGCCATGGAAGTATATTAGAAACTACTCCTTCTCCCAGGTGAATTTCCTAAAGACACCAGAACCATTGGCTTCTGAGTACTGGTCAGACTGGTTTCAGATGGCAATGCAGCCCTCTCCTTCTCCAATCCTTGGTCACTGATGTCTGCTCTGGCCAAAAACTCGTGAGAAGAAGACTGTTCTTGTCTGACAGGTTGGTTTTCAGCTGGATCTGCTCCTTGACCCCGTTTCTCCATGTGGCTGCAGAAGTGCTTGCCCAGGCATAAGCCCCGGCTGGTAGGAGGTCAATAAGCCAAGGAGAGATGGTGTATGGAATGGGAGCAAGACTTCTTTTGCTAGAAGGATTGGTTTATATGAGTTAAGCTGTTCACCAAACCACAGTCTAATTTATCTTTAATGGCACTCACTTCTCTAATAATGCCATGGCATTTACTTTTAGTCTGAAAGGAGGACAGCAAACTGGTTGGAGAGCCATAAATATACAGAAGGATGGTTATGTTTCATGGCTTATATTGCTCTACAGTTGGATTTTGTATAAGAAAATAACCATGGAAGAGAGATTAACATGGCTGAATCAACATTTTTCTTTTTTTTAACATGTACTTGTGGCCATTTTTCATATAGGTAAATAAAATATATGACCAGGTTACATTTCAACAGATGGCAGACACATAAAACTAGACATGTAAGGTTTGGGTATGAGCACAAACTTAAGTATTAAGAGCAATCTTTTCCTTTCTAATAGAATTCTGATCTGAGATCTAATTTTGTGTTAAGCAATAGATACACATGCAAGTATATACACGTAGCAGTAACGAAAGAATCAGGATTTTCACTTTTTGGCATATATTTCATCATTTATCATCATGATTAGTTTTAGATTAGACCAATATGTATTCCCATTTTAAGTTGTTTTGAAAGAGATTCAATATTGATTGCACGTGTTTTCCCACATCAACATGAATAGAAAATGAATGATATATACACTCTCTATGGTTAGAACACAGCAACATTTGGGGGTTAATGAAGGTAAAGGATAAGCTCTTAGAATCATTGGCCTTCTGCCACAAAACCAGAGAAGTAAACTGCAGCTGTAATTTCCAGTTCTGAGGGGGCTGAAATAACAGAGCAAACCTACAGGTCTCCAAGCGCAGCACCCTGCACACCAAGTTTAGGTCCACCCGCCCACCACGAATGGAGATCCATGAAGTGGTATTAACTGATGGAAACTATGGTCTAGTGGCTGCAGATTGGAAGAAGAGGTGGATAGATGATACCATATGTCAGAAATAATTACAATACTACTGAGTCTTAGTATGACAACAAGGAAAGAAATTACTTTGGCTAGGGCCAGAGAGGATATAAAGCAATACTTTTTGGAAAATAAAAAAGGTCAGTGTCTGGGAAGATCACCAAAACTGGGGCCGCGTGAAAAGAGCAAATTTTGAAGCCAGTTCTTGTAGTTTTCAACCAAGACAACAATCTGCATTGGTGATAATTCATAGAATTATCTATTTGTTGCATCCTGGGAGAAGCTAAAAGTGTCTTTTCAGCTGGATTTCCAAATTCCCGAGCTGACTGACATTTATATGTGATATCATCCAAAAGCAAACCCATATTTGCTGCCCTCAGTGTGGTTCTCCAGGCTGAGATTTCAACACATGAATAAGAGGAACTCATAAGAACGAAGAGCAGGATTATTAACTTTTGAGGAAGCAAAACTTGAAGAATCAAGTCACAGACATCTGCCCTTTGAAAACCATAAGATTCTCCCACTACGTTCAACAGCTCTCTCTACTTGCACAAGCTACTTTTTTTTTTTTCCCAAGGACTTGACGGCGAGATATGTGTTGGTTCCATTCATGCTTCCATATGATGACAACCTGTCCTGGGTTTGAGCTAAAACCCAGT
>NW_009698505.1:0-4466 GCF_000703405.1 Apaloderma vittatum | reverse complement strand
ATTTGACGGATGGACCACTCAGTGGATAAAGGACTGTTGTGAGAACAGCGGGCAAATAGGGGGCACTGTCACAGCAACGGGCGCCTTCTGTACTATAAAAGGCCTCCGGGAGTGCAGGGGTCTCGGGTCCCTGTGCACCGAGCAAATGTAGTAAAAACGGAGAGCTTACTTGGCTTCGTTCCGTTATTGGTCATGGTTGCTAGCAGACAAAAAACCACCACCAGAAGTGTGGGGACCCAAAGGGTTCTCCAGCGCAAGCGTGCAGCTGTGCAGGCTTCCAGCTGCAGGGAGTGCCTGAGCCTGTGCCTCCCAGAGATGAACTCACAGCACCTGTGTGAGGTGCCTTGTGGCAGAGCTTAAAGAAGAAGTGGAGAGGTTAAGGAGTATCAGACAGTGTGAAAGGGAGATAGATTGGTGGAGCCACTCCCTGATCCATAGGCAGCATGCTCCACAAGAAGCAGGAGATCCCCTTCACTTTGACCATCAGGCCAAAGGAGGGGATCTAAAAGATGGGGGGGATTGGAAACAGGTCCCTGCTCAGAGAGCCAGGTGAAGCCCTGCCTGGCCCCCCTCACCTGCCCAGTAGCCCCCTATGGAACAAGTACGGGGCTCTGGAACGCAAGAGGCAAGAAAATGATGAGACAGATGGAGGTGCACCCATGGGGCTGTCTAAGGTGAGGGAGTCAGCCCCATGCATTAGGACTCCTCCAACTAAGAAGAAAAAGAGAGTAACTGTTGTTGGAGATTCCATTCTCAGGGGAACAGAGGGTCCCATCTGCCACCCAGATCCCACCCACAGGGAAGTCTGTTGCCTCCTTGGAGCCTGGGTTAGGGATATTACCAGGAAACTCGTGGTCTGGTGTGACCCACTGATTATTACCCACTGCTGGTTGTGCAAGCTGACAGTGATTATATCAAACAAAGGAGTACAAAGAGAATTAAAAAGGACTTTAAGTCACTAGGCCCATTGGTTGAAGGATTGGGGGCACAGATAGTTTTTTCTTCTATGCCTTCAGTAGCAGGTAGGAATACTGAAAGGGACAGTAAAATACATGCTATTAATGCATGGCTCAAAGGCTGGTGCTACCAGCAACTCTTTGGGTTTTTTGATAACGGGGAAGTTTACATGGCACTGAGTATGAGAGCAACAGATGGAGTGGGGCAGTCTCCAAGAGGGAAGAAAATTCTTACTTTTGAACTGGAGGGACTGATGGAAAGGGCTTTAAACTAGGTTCGAAGGGGGAAGGGGATAAAAACAGGCTCACTACAGATGAGCCGGGCGAAGTATCCCAGGGTTAGGGGTGAAAACAATGACCCAGCTCAAGTGCATCCACTCCAACATGTATGGCACAAGCAACGGTAACAGATGCTCCTCAGTTAAGCCTCTAAAGTGTCTGTATACCAATGCAAGAAGCATGGGGAAAAAGCAGGATGAACTAGAAATCTGGGTGCAGTCGAAGAGCTATGATCTCATGGTGATTACAGAGACATGGTGGGATAGCTCACATGACTGGAATGCGGTACTGGATGGCTATGTGCTTTTCAGGAAAGCTAAGTTGACAAGGTGTGGTGGTGGAGTTGCTCTCTGTGTGAGTAAACAACTTGAATCCACTGAGCTTAACACAGTGGGAGATGATGGGTGTGTTGAGAGCTTATGAGTAAGAATTAAGAGATGTACAAACATGGGAGATATTGTTATGGGTGTCTGCTACAGACCACCTAACCTAGAAGAATTTGTTGACGAGGCTTTCTACAGGCAGCTGGAAGTAGCCTCAAGATCATGTGCCCTGGTGCTTATGGGCGACTTCAGTATTAGGAAGTGTGAGATACAGACAGATTGATGGAGCCACTTCTTGAATCGCAAGCTCCACAAGAAGCAGCAGATCCCCTCCCCTCTGGCCATCAGGCTGAAGGAGGGGACTTAAAGGATAGGGGGGAGTGGAAACAGGTGCCTGCCAGGAAGTGGAAACGGGTGCCTGCCAGGAGAGGCAGGAAAATCCCCATCCAGCCTCTCTTGCCTGCCCAGTTGCCCTTGCAGAACAAGTATGGGGCTCTAGAACATGAAAGCCAGAGAGAAAAAGAGACAGATGGAAGTTCATCCATGGGGCTGTCTAGGGTGAGTCAGTCAGCCACATGCATTAGGACTTCTCTGTCCAAGAAGAAAAGGAGGGTAACTGTTGTGGGAGATTCCCTTCTGAGGGGAACAGAGAGCCCTATCTGCCACCCAGATCCAACCCACAGGGAAGTTTGCTGCCTCCCTGGGGCCCAGGTTAAGGATGTTATTAAGAAGCTTGCAGGTTTGGTAAAGCCCTCTGTTTATTACCCACTTCTAGTTATGCAGGTTGTCAATGATGAGGTAGTGGAGAGATGACAAGAAGCAAACAAAGGGACTTCAGGGCATGGGAGTGGACGCTACAAGGATCAGGTGTACAAGTTGTGTTTGCCGCTTTCCTTTAATTACAAGAAAGAATACTGGAAGGTTCAAGAAATTGCAGCAGATTAATACTTGGCTAAAAGGATGATGCCAACGGTCTAGCTTTGGGTTTTTTAACCATGGGGAGATCTACATGGCACCTGATCTACTAAAACCAGATGGGGTTCAAATGACTGAAAGGGGAAAAAAGATCCTGGGTCATGAGCTGGTGGGACTCATAGAGCATTCTTTAAATTTGTTCCAGAGTCTTTCCATCCTTGTACTGAAGAATTTTCTCCTAAGATCCAATCTAAACTTATTCTCCTTTAACTTAAATCCACTTCCCATCGTCCTCAGAGGTCTTTTCCAGCCTCAAAAATTCTGTGATTCTGTGACTCTCTCCTAAGGGGAGCAGAGGGTCCTATATGCCGTCCTGACCAGCTTCACAGAGACTTTTGCTGTCTCCCTGGGGCACGAGTTAGGGATGTGGCGGACAAATTTCCCCACCCTTGTAAAGCCCTCTGATTATTACCCCCTGTTAGTTTTTCAAGTGGGTAGTCATGAGGTTACTAGAGGAAACCCAAAATCAGTCAAAAGAGATTTCAGAGCCTTGGGGCAGCTGTTTAAGGGATCAGGGGCACAAGTTATTTTCTCCTCTATCCCTTCAGTGACAGTCACCTGTGAGGAGATAGGAAAGAGCCATCAGGTGAACTCATGGCTCCAGGAATGGTGCTACAGGCAGAGTTTTGAGTTATTCAATCATTGCCTGATATTGAGGCGTCTGGCCTGCCGGCAGCAGGTGGGATGCACCTGTCCCAGAGGGGAAAAAGAATTTTAGGGCAGGAGTTAGCAGGGCTTATTGACAGAGCTTTAAACTAGTTATGAAGGGGGAAGGGTAATACAACACAGCAGAGAGGGAACTGGAATGTGTGGATGATAACTTTCTCACACAGCTGGTAAGTGAACCAACCAGGGAAGGACCTTCTGTCTGTGAACAGAGAAGGTCTAGTGGAAGATGTGGCAGTTGGAGGCCGTCTAGGGACCAGCGATGGTGAAATTATCAAGTTCTCTATTCTTGGAGATGCTAGGAAGGGTGACAGCAAAACTGTCACTTGAGACTTCTGAAGGGGAGACTTTGATCTGTTTGGGAGGTTACTCGATAAAATCCCTTGGGAGTCAGTTTTGAAGGGTACAGGAGTCTGGGGAGGCTGGACACTACTTAGGGGGGAAACCTTGAAAGGACAGGAGCAGGCCATCCCTATCGTACCTTAAGACAAGGTGGCAGCATAGAAGACCAGCCTGGCTGAATAGGGACCTAATCACAGAATCATAGAATGTTAGCGGTTGGAAGGGACCTCAAAAGATCATCTAGTCCAACTCCCCTGCCAGAGCAAGGTCCCCTAGGACAGGCCACACGGGAACGTATCCAGGCAGGTTTTGAAATTCTCCGGAGAAGGAGACTCCACAACCTCTCTGGGCAGCTTGTTCCAGTGCTCTGTCACCCTCACAGTAAAGAAATTTTTCCTCATGTTGAGGTGGAACTTCCTATGTTCTAACTTAAATCCATTATTTCTTGTTCTATTACTGGGCACCACTGAAAAGAGATTGTCTCCTTCCCCTTGACACACACTCCCAGATAGTTGTTGTCTTGGGTTACAATATGTAACCAAAAATGTGTAATTCTATTTTCATCTGTTGAAACCAGTTGGAAGATATTTTCATTTCTTGTTAACTCCAGGGGCAGGTGTTTTTGTTAGTGGGTAATCATGGGTTAATGAAGGGGCAGCAAGCCCTCCCCCAGCCCTAGTGCCCTCGAGCCACCCCCCTGGGCTAGGGGGGGCCGCTGCGCATAGCGGGAGCCTGACTGGTGAAATCGGCCTCGGTGAAGTGCCGGAGGAGCCGTGGCCATTTTCTTCGCCTTTAGGAGGACTGGACTTGGCCCTGTCGCCACCGGATCTCTCTGCCGGATCATCTCCAACCGGATCATCTCCAATGGAGCCGCATCTGCCACTCTAGGACGACTTTGGATTTATTTGGACTTTTTCTTTCCCAA
>NW_009698504.1:143442-147854 GCF_000703405.1 Apaloderma vittatum | reverse complement strand
TCTCTCTATCTTGGCTGTAATAATGATGAAATGATATACTGCCATTCAGCTTTGGAGAATAATTTGACTCTAAAGCACTGTGAGGTGAAATTTCTTGTTACCCTCAGTTCTGCACTTCCACAGGAGTCACTTAGTGTAATATTAGTGTAATATTAGTGCAATATTAGATTAATTAATTCCAAAGAGATATCTTTGAGTACTTTGATATCTCTTTGGTGTCTATCTATTTGATGTCTATTTTTGTTGCTTTGATATCCATTTGAGTGTGATTCGGTACAACTCTTCCCAGGTTGTATCAGTCTTTTGGCCAACAAACCAAAAATTACAGAGGGTTCTCTGCAATACTGGCCCTATTACTAAACTTCTAATAATAATTTTAAAAATCCCAAACCCACACATGCTCACAAAAACCCCCCAACTCCAAACCTAACTTCTACATGTTATGGCTTAATGTGGTTCCATGGACCCAAGTGAAATGCTTCCTTATGTCTCCTGAACCAGCAGAGAAACTGTGACAGGAGGTGAGATCCTCTCTGTACCCAGCAAGATGCTGAGAGTGCAGAATTTCCACGGGCAACGATTTCAGCCAGGATCCCCACATGGCAGAGAGAAAAACCTTTCTGCAGCAGCAATAAAATGATTGATGCTGTTCTTTTTTATTACATCTAGGTCTTAAAACATCCATTTATCCCATTTGTCCATCCCATGCAGATTTTAGACAAAATGACATCTTCTCTACGAGTCTCCTGAGCTTGCTTCTCCCCCTGAAGCAGGGCTCCTTCAGTGCTTGTATTTTCCTCAGGACACCCATCTCTTCGCTCATGTAAGTAGGATAGAGAATGAAGTATTCTTTGGTGGGGAATTCAGCAAGTTTATTGTTTCATTTATTGCTGGATTTGGATCTTGAGAGAAGAGCGAAGCAGAGGAGACCATACGCTGAATGCTGAAGGGAAGAATAAGGGTTGCACAGCCTACGCTGCTGGCGAAACTACCTCCTGATGGGGCAGGCTCCTGAGGAGCAGGGGATTGTGCACAGGATTAATGTTGTAGGACGGGATCTGACAGCAGATTGGATCCTGCTTTCTAAGGGCTTTGCAACTTTAGAGTTCTTCTCAGTCACTTTGTGTCATTCTTGCTAATGAAGAAATATCTTAAGGGACTTTCTAGCAACTTCCCTGATATAAATCCTTCCAGTCAAAACCTTTCCCGCCCAAACTAGATCTTGTGCCTCACCATATTATGGGAATTATACTTCCTGATTTCAGCTGAGCCCAGGATGAGACTATGCAAATGATGAAGAAATGATTGTGTGTCAAAGCAAGGCCCAGGGCACAAGGTGGAAGGAAAACGGGGCGTAATTTTCATGGTTGGAGGCCAAAGGAAGAAAGGTTATTATGCTTACCTTTCTCTCAGGTAATAGTGTACGCCACTTGTTCTGTAGTTTTCTGTAGGTTAGATTTCCTTTTTTTCCCTAAGATCTGTTCATATTTGAAGCATACAGCTATGTGAAAGGTGGCATTATTTAAAATAATATTTCATATGTGTTTCTATCAGTAGTCCAACTAGCAAGAGAAATCATAAACAAGGAGGCTAAAACTATTTTTGTACCATATCGTGTCATCTTTGTGTCGCAATTAACATCTAGCAAACAAGGTATTAGGTCTCTCCACAGGTCAGAATGTCCCAGATCTTATTACAAACTAATGACACCAGGCACTAGACTAGATGGAAAAAATTAATTTATCAAAAGTCTGACTTATAATTTTGAGTCTTTAAAATAAGAAAAAAAAAAGTGGGGAAGCATAGGTTTTTACATGTTAATATCCTCTAAAATTTAAAATGCCTGTTAAATATTGTAACCCTAACACGTACTCCTGTTAAATTACATTTCTGGCTATGGAAGGTATATGAGTAGATTACAGCTTAATGTTTTTCTCAAGGTATGCTTATTTAATCTCTATCACAATATAACTGGAAAGTCTGCTGTCTACATATGTTGTTATATTTGTATCCTATGCCCAGACTTAGGCAGCACATAAGTGAAATTGTGTCATTTATTAAGTGGTTAAAACTGATCCTAATTTTCAAGTGTCTATTAGAATGTGAAAGGAGTCATGCCATTTTTCTTGCCAGCTCATGCTTTTGAGATAAAAAAGTATATGTAATATCTAGTAAAGAAATTTTACTTGCTGGAACTGGAGTTTCATATCACAATTTATGCTTGTGCAGTCTTCTCTGAGGTAAAGAGCTTTTGCCTATATCTTTGAAGGCATGTGAGATAATGGACTTTTACACTGAGACATTTGTACTTCCAGAAAAGCTTTTACTGACCAAGACCAATGCTCTCATGTGCTCCTGTGGCTTGGATAAAATTGGTGAAGAGGCATTTCACATTTAGTGAAAATGGAAGAAAAACCCCACCAATGTTTTTATAACTTTAGAGGCTTCTTTCCTTCCTAAAAATGACCATCTGAGCATGCTGAGGAAGGTATATCATTATGTTGGTATGTTGAAATAAATCTCAGAGAAATATGTTAGCAGACAGGCAGTGTAGTCATGGATGTGGGCTAAATTACATGGCTGTGACTATAGATATGGAGGAGAAATCCATAAGGTCAATCCCACATGTATCTGCCTAAGTTAAACCTTTAGAAAATAATAGCAAAAAGAAATAGTGTACAAGGTGAAGTCAGAGTTGAAAAATAGTCCTGCCAGCTGCCTCCTTTTTAGTTAATGAAGACAGAGGGATCTGTGCAACATATAGAAAATCAGGACACTCTAATGTGTTGATTATCCTCCCATTAAACATTATCCTGGACACACAAATGGAATATAAGTTAGGGGAAATATTGACTAGACAGGCTGCTAACATAGAGATTGATTTTATTATTTAGGAAGGCAGAATATTAGGATACATGAGTGTTTCTTTTTTTAACCAAGATGCTATGCTGTCAGTGGTGAAATATTACTGCAGGAGAGTTTTCTTTTTATACACAGTGGTAAGAAGTATGGCTTCCTTTCTCGGCACTTCAGCCACAGATGCTATCAGCTAGACCATCTGTGGTGACAGATTTGTGTTATATCACTTAGAAACTAAGCGAAGCTGGTAAAGCCTCCTACTACAGGATATAAGTAGCTCCTGCTAAGGCTGGGATATATTACAATTCTATCTTTCTTCAGGGGGCAGAGGAGTGGGAGGATTGTGTGGATCAAGGCTCACAATAGCTTTCAATCATGTTCTCAGCAAGTCTTGAAATGCTGGTGTGGATCTTCTGGGGCAGTGTCCACACAAAGCTCCTTCCTCTCTGCTCCCACGGGGGAGATATCTGGGCTGCTCTTGTTCATTGTGAGACACTAGCAAACCTAACTACGAAGATCAAGGGGGACACTAAATCTAACCTCAGAGGAAGTCCATGTCGGTGCCACATACCAGGCTCTCTCATGGCCTATATCTCCTCTAGAGGAACAACTTTGCAGAAAGACAAATCTTGTCTCCTCAAGATTACGTTGTCTTCAAGATGGTGACATTTTGGGTGATGGTGGGCTTCTTCCTATCCAGTTGCAATTCTTTCCTTTTCCTATTTTTCATAAGGGTTTTAATTAGTGGTCTGGGTTTCCCAGAGGAAGACAAACATTGATGAACATCATTACTAGCAAGTGACCATGAACACAATTTGAGCACTGCCTAGGATAGGAACTGTTACACCACACAGGGAAAGCTGGCCGCACCAGGGACAATTTTTCGTTTGTGAATGTGCAAGAAAGGGATGTTGATGGCATGTGGTGTCACACAACATTTCTGTGCGGTTAAGTGCGGTACAAATAGGCGTTTTGACAAAAACATTGCAGAAAGCTTTGCTGAGCCAAGAATGGAAACCTTCAGTTTTCACAGCTGTGACTGTCCAGTTGAGGGTATTTGTATATGTATTAGACTGAAAAGATGTTCTTTTCATGTCTTCATAGACTAAGGATCAATTTTTGCTGCTAAGAATATTGCGATATCCCTGTTCTATGTTCAGAATCAGTTGGACATACTCAGATACTAAATGAGCACAATAGGATGTAACAGTATGAAAGCTCTCCAGGTATCTTGTACTGAGAATTACAGGTTCCTCAACCCATAGTGTTATCCACTTGTTCCTCATCTCAAATTCTAACAAGTAACAACAGAACTAAAGGAGTTGAGCACTTTTATGAGAGTTAGCTTTTCATGATCTCAGGTTCCCCACTTACAAAAGAGAAGCGATCATCCATTTGGTTATATATGGAAGTGGCCATGACTGCTTTCAGTAATAGAACCAATAAAATAACCAAAAATAAAACTGTGGCATTTTACAAAAACTAAGCGATAACAAACACCTACTTGCCAGTATAAATTTGCAAAATTGTTCTTCCGTTCTTTTAAAATAAAA
>NW_009698504.1:136207-143411 GCF_000703405.1 Apaloderma vittatum | reverse complement strand
TGAAAACTTATACTTTAAATCCAGCAAGGAGAATTTCAAACAGATGATCTCAGGAAATTGTTTTTTATCTTTGTCTTCAGAAATTTAGGCTTGCTGCATCTCACCCACAATAATTTTGCAGATGGAAGTCACAGCAGCGTTTTTTTGGGTACTGTTTCTGCACACAGTGCAGCCAGCTAAAATTTTCCAATTGATAAGATAAACACTGAGAGAGTTATAAAATGAACAGCTCTTTTCTGTGAAGTATTTTCTGAATGATAAATCAGTAGTCAGTTAAGTCCCTAGTTGGAAGACATAGCTTACATGCTGTAGCTTATTGGCATCTCAGGTGTTACTATTTCTTTTCTTAATTTGTCTCCTTTTTCTTCTTTCCTTTACTCTTCCTCCCCTTGAATCATAGAATTGTTTGAGTTAGAAAAGACCTTTAAGATCATTGAGTCCAGCCAGGTCCACCTCTAAACCACATCCCTAAGCATCACATCTACCCTTAAATACCTCTAGGGATGGTGACTCATCTCTCTTAGTACTTGGACCCCTGCTTAACAAAGACTTAGACTAATGCACCCGGAATAGTTGCATCGATTGCGGTGGTTACTGCATGTGTGGCATCTGTGGTTGTCTCTGAGCAAAACCTCCACTCAAGTTTCCTTCTTCAGAAAGTCCTGAAACACTACTGCAGGATAGAGGGCACTCAAAGAGGTTGCTGACCACCCTGCCTTTTAGACATAGAAACACAGAAGGCACACAAAGCGCAATTCATGCTCTCATTTCCTCAGCTGACTTGCCAACTAGACCTCTGCAGAGCTGGCCCAGGTGTGTGCCATCAAGAGGGTGGGCTGACAGGAGGTTTGCTCTACACCTAGGGAGGAGGCTCTGTGTATGAAGTTATGCAGGCATCACACTGCTCTTCAGTGAGGCTCTACCAGTGCACCACGAGCTCTGCCTAAAGCATTCCTCTGTCACAGTTTTGGGGAACACAGTACAGTTGTCACTGCATGGAGGAGGAAATAATGTTGCCCTTGACCCAACACCTTGAAAACTGTTTCTGCATAACATGGGAAGAAGACAGACCTGAAAGCCTCAGATCCTGTCAGCAACATCTGGTCTGCTTTGGGCACCTGCTTCTGACCAAAATCTACTGGGACTTTGTGCTGAAATACTTTGGAGGATTCAGCTTAGTATAATAAAAAGATAAGATCAGCCAGTGCACCATCAAGAAACATTTGAAATTAATTCTTTTCCCTTCTTGATTTCCAAAAAATATTTTTTGCTTTTGAAAAAGTGAAAGGGCTATTATCCATTTTAGAGAAACGTGAAACTAGCAACAAAGACTGTTGTATTTAGTTATTTTTTTTATATGTCAAACAAGTTGCCTACAATGGATGTGTATTGTTAAAAAAGAGAAGAAACTATGATTGGTTTTACTTTAGGATAATCGGTGTCCCTTTCACTAGGCTTTTTTCTTTATCAGGCATTTGTCAGAAGGGTTTCTTGTATGTGCACACTTGGTTGGATTAAGCTAAGATGGGTCATGGCAGATGTGTTGCCTGATCTAGTTGACAGGCGTCTCTGCCCATGACAGGGAGGTTGGATTAAATGATCTCTAAGGTCCCTTCCAGCCTAGGCCATTCTATGATTCTATAACTATTCATTTAACAGGTTTTCTTGGGGTGGGATTGTTTCAGTCTTCAGCATTATTAACTTGGTGCTTGCTAACTCTCTGCCCTACTGCCTACCATGCAAAGCAAGGGAGCTCTTTGCAATTCCTTGGAGTTCTAGAAATACACAATCATGTGAGAAAGTCACGTCAGACCTCCTGGTCCATGCATTTGTGGAGTCTTTCTATGAAGACCTTGATCTCTTGAGTACTTTCTTGATGCCCTCACCCAAAATCCTGTCTTGGCAGAGGTTCCCTGGGGTCTCAGTTTGCCTGATCCTCTTGCCATTAGAAGCGTGCAGCATGGCATGGTGTGCTCTGTGGGAGCTTGCAGGAGGTCTCTCTGTCTCCAAACCCAAACACTGTTCTCTACTGAACACTCAGCTGCAAGTGTGCACACAAAGATGTTTTCTTCCCAAAAACTATTCATGCAATCAGTACTGGAATCTGTCTGTCCCTGATCCCTGTATCTGTAACTGTTGACAAGATACAGCTTTGGTAATATACTGCTAGAGGGGGGTGTTGCAAACAATTAGAGAAACAGGGAGTCGAACCCTGGGCTCTTGTCAGTTGGAAGTCATCATCTAGTCCAAGCTCCTGCTCACAGCCGGGCAGGTGAAGGAGGCTCCTTGGAAGCTTCTCCAGTCAACAGCACATGTTGTGTGATGCCTGTGGGTGAAACTAAAAGTAAATGTAGACAGGAATTACTGCAAGAGAAAAGGTCCTGCCAAAAAAAGAGATCATCACTATGCTGCATGTAAAAGGGGAGAGAGAAGAAAACCAAAATCTTTGGCACAAATTCTGCTGCCTGTTATGTCCTTGTCATGTCCTTGAAGGCAGAAAATCCACCCACTGCATAATGCAGGTCAGAACCCAGTTCTGCAGCAGAGACTCCATGATTCTTCTGTGAAGAATACTTTATTAACAATATGTTTAAGTTTTGTCAGCTATCACCCATTCATGAACTTTTATTGACAGCTAAATAGAACCTGAATGATTTGGAGTTTTGGCTTCATTCAGGGATGCTTTTGCTTTCAGGTCTGTCTTAACATGAAAGCGTGTAATTTGTTTCATTCGTGGTGCTGCATAGGAAATGAACCTAGGTCTCTAGTGCTCAAAGGCAAATGCAGTAATCATCTGCATGACTTGATTCCTTATTCTAGTAATATGAAAATTGTCAATTATGGATGAATTATGGGTGCTACTGATACCTGTAATTTGGTTCTGCAGTTTTGTAAACATATGCAGCTGCATTTAATTGTATTTTACTAGTCATGTAATTCATTAAGGTGCACCTGCAGTCACCTAAGATACAGATACTAATGAACTGAAAAGCTGTATTTCATTGTCTACTATTTATATTGTCATTTCTTATAAATGTTTGGTTTTAATCACATATCTGTGTATCTGAGATGCTGATATTAAAAAAATGGATGATTGTGAAATGGACAGCGTAGCTAGCTGTTGCATTTTAACTTCTTGAAAGTACTTGCTAAATAATTAATTTAAATAATTGCTTTTCCATGCAAAGCCCAAGACTGGAGAAAAGCTGTAGAATTGATTTTTGCAATAGTTATTGTGGCAAAGATGAATCATTAGATAACTGATTCCAGGGATATGAGCTGCTGAAGCCCTTACTCTGTGTTTCCATGCTTGAGTGCTGATGAATGTTGTTCCATCTCCTGGAGAAGTTATCTTCAGATTTGAGGACACATTTTTAAAATAGACATTGTATTTTTCCACAACTATGTGTTTACTATGCACAGTCTGTTCCTCATCTTCTGCTTTTAGATATCCCTGTAATTTGATTTAAAACAAAAACCAAGTAGTTTTATCAGCCGTATAACCAGTCCTCAGTTCAGTGCATTTTGCATAGTATACTGGTAGGAGATAGAATTAGATCATACAGATCACACATTGGCTTTCTTTTTCCCTCTTCTTTCAGCACGTCTCACTTTTGCCTATTATTATGGGAAAAAAAGATGGTGTTATGGCAGAAGCCTATGGTTTCAGCGAGTCTGGGGTAAACTCTGGGTCCATAGGGAATCATCATAACTTTGCTGCACAGGATAAAGATGGAA
The DNA here is from genome assembly GCF_000703405.1 of Apaloderma vittatum. Lineage (NCBI taxonomy): Eukaryota > Metazoa > Chordata > Aves > Trogoniformes > Trogonidae > Apaloderma > Apaloderma vittatum. The sequence goes on along the minus strand of NW_009698504.1, from coordinate 139,673 downwards.
AAGGAGGCAACAAAGAGAGCTTCACTTAGTGTCTGCATCCCTGGGAACGTTGCTTCATGGCTCCGTCTGTGTGGGAGCACATGGAGAAGAGTGATGAGCCCATTATCTGCAAACTGCTCAGGGGAAACTCAAACCTTCCCTCGGCACGGGAAACAGGCTCTGATCTCCTCTCAGTGTTGGTCTCTGCCTGTTCCTGCTCTCTGTGTTTGCTGCCTCTTGTCTCTGACAAAGTACGGCAGCCAGGTACAGTCTTCTCATTGTTATTTTCTCCCTGAACAGAGTTTCAGTTTTCCTTTTTCATCCCTACCCTACCTCAGAGGGTTGTCCCCGGTCAGTCACACTGTTACACGTATGAAAGAAGCCACACCACTGAAGGTAAATAGCACCGTAGCTAAACAGAATAAAATTATCAAGTCTGAGAAGCATTTCTTACCATAGGTTACAAATGTTGTAGTTCCTATCCCTGAATCAAAGGTGTTGTATTTCTTAAGAAAAAGCCCCTTTTCCTTGAAGAGCCTGTTGGTTGGGATCTTTCCTGGAAGAAACATGTTGTATATTTTGGTTTTGGTGAAATATTTTTGATCAGAAATGTTTTCCTAGCTCTAGGTATAGGAATGCGCTATCTGCCTTGCATGAAATTGGTCCTTTGCCCTGTAATATGTGGGTCCTGGGACAAAAATAGAGCGAATCTATTCCATGCATCTTGACATTTTTAAGGATGTGTAAATTTTGTGTGGTAGGTCGGAGGGAGGAGAGGTGTGTTAGTTTAGTATTTCGAAAGTTTCTGTGATCTGAGTACATATGATGACATTATGCTGAGAATTTTTTTCTGGCCTTACCGTGAGATTCTGTGATAGATGCTTTTGCTGTTGCAATGTTTGTCACAAAATGGGCTAATCTCATCGGTTCAGATGATCTACTTTGTGGCTTGGCACCATTTAACTGCACAGTGATGGTTATTATAAGAGCAAGCTAAATATTCTTCAGCCTATGTAGGATATTAAGTACTACCAAGAATCACACCTCCATTTCTGGAGGTGCTTTACAGATACAGTTTCCAGTTACAAAAATGCCAAGCAAGAGGATGAATTGGAATCTGAAAGCAAGACTTGCATAAGGGAGGGACACAGGCTCCTCAGATGGAAGAAGCACATATCAGAACAGATGCCTTCAATTAGAAGGAATTTAGGATTAATGTTGTAAATAACTTCCAAAAAACACATGGAATGAATAATCTGATTATGTCTGTCCTGTCATCTGTGCAAGTGTTGGAATGTCCAACCATAGGAACATTTGCACAGGAACAAAGTACTCATGTTCTTCTTATGCTAGAGTCTAAAAACAGATGAGAAAGTTAATCACGTGTTTCTTCTCTTTCTTTGCTATGCTTATTAAGAGCATTGTAGGCAACTGAAGGATAATCTAAAGAAAAAGGAACTGCTGTTGTTGGGGAGAGGACTGGGTGATGAGGAAAGGTGGATGGAAATTTATTGTACATCAGATTAGAGATGGTATTATTCAATAGAGGAATACTGTTCAGAAATCTGAGTTAATATGGCAGCTTGGCTGTTTTATGATTCTGTTTAACTGACTGTACTAAAATGGGAAAGAACAACTGAAATGCAGAAAAATGTTAAACAGTAGGCTACATTTTGAAATCACTTTATTCAAGCTGTTCTTTCCCAGGAAGTACAGAATAGGTGAAGCATAGGTCCATTAAATTAATGTGCTAGTTGAGTCATTTTAAAGCGCTCTTTCTGCATAATAACAAGATTTATAAACATGAGGTGCCTAAATCCCTCAAGCTGGTTCATCTACCATGCCTTCCACTTAAACCAGATCCAGCTAGGGTCGTTTTCTTCCTTAGACTCGGATGAAATCTCCTCCAGAGCTTGGCTGTGACTGGCCTTTGGAGTTCTTTGCACTATTGACACCTTACCCACTCCACTGGGTGAGGGAACAAGATTTAGCCTTTTTCCTCCACCCATACATATCATGTGAAGTTTTCTGTAAATGAGATGCTCTTCTAAGCTACATAGGTACATAGATTACAGGTAAAATATCTCAGTCATTAAACAGTTCCTTGTCTTGCTGCACTGTTGGGATATGGCTCAATTACTTTTGATTTTCCACTCTTTTCCCCTGTGTTGGACACTGGTTATGACAGGATATATATCTGTTTTTTTATGAGAAAGTTCCACTCACAGCAACAAACTTCAGAAATTAATGGCTTTGTGACAAACTCACAGACTTGTATGACTTTATTTACTTTGGTCATTGATTTGTATACAGTCTGAAGTGTTAGAAGAGAGGAGAGGTGTATCCAACTCTCAGTTAACCAGTAAGTGCCGTATCTAATTGATTATTTTGCCCCAAGTGGAAATTGAGTTTTCTTGGCTCAGGAAAAGGTACCTGTTTCTGGAGTTTGCTATCATTTAAAACACTTCTGTGTGCTACATAGCATTGTCGTTTGCTTTTTGCTGTTGGTTTCTAAGCACACTGAACTAATGAACTTTAGTTTATAACCTTAATGCTTGTTTTGTGTAATTGGTACTTGCTACATTGAACATTTATATCTCAGGTCTTTTATTGCTGAACTTCATTCAAACACTTCAGTGCTGTAGACTTACGCAGACCACAGAACTGCTCAATAAATGATATGGGTAATTCAGTGTTTGGTTTCCTGCAATACGTATCAAGGATAGTTATCCTGGACTCACTTTGTCTTGAATAAAGGCGGAACTATGATTATTTTTGGCACTGGTAGAGGTCCAAGGGGTATAAAAATAGAATATTTTTCTTTTTTTTTAAACAATATTGGCAATTTCAGGATGCTGCAAAATATGCCTTTTGCTAACTTGCAGGTTCCTGCTATCTGTTGATGACTTCATAACAGGGCTTGCAGTATGGACCACCCAATGGCTGTATTAAACACGGCTTTAGTTTGAAAATAAGGATGGGATAGTTTGTAGTTTAATTGATTTGTGGCTTCGTCTGTTTGGAGAAAGTAGGAAGAGGGTAGATAAACCATCTTTCGTTCTGCAGCTTGCTTAAACCTTCACTCCCTGTGAGGAGACCGGGAGATGGTGGGTAGCTCCAAGGGCTGGGTAACACCTTGGCTCAGCCCTCCCACGCACTGGGACAAAATAGCTGAGCCAGCACCTGCGTGCGGGGAAGGTAATAACTCAGTCCTGTTACAGGCCAACGGTAAATCACTACCCTTTCCCTCCCACGGGGAGTAGGTGACTGTGATTCAGAGATGCGCCTCTGAGTCAGGTGCCCTCCCAGGGCTCATCGTGGGCTGTTCACTCCCGGTTTAGCGTGCAGCAAGGCAAACTTTGACGGAGGGGACTAATGGCAGCCACTTTGAGAAGAAGGTATAAGGAACTGCTTTGCCTTTTGGTTCCTTCTAAGCAGTGTCCTGTCAGCCTCTCCGTGGTAACAAAAGGTTTAACATGCTGAAGTT